>NC_065508.1:3493726-3525068 GCF_006386435.1 Epinephelus moara | reverse complement strand
AACTTATCGGGGGAAATGAACACTTGAACATACATTAGCGTGATAATAACTACCTAAAATAACAAGAAACATGTTTGGAGAAATTTTATTTGACGTGTACAAATCCTTGCAAACTTACCAAAATACAGTGGCTGCTCTTACACAATATGAATTACTGTGTCCTGTTCAGTTCAATAATCAAAATTATATTTGGAACTACAGAGACTGGAGACGCAGGATAGATTGAGTCGTGTCCTCAGACTTTAAAAGGAGTAACAGATCTGCTTGATATATATAAAATACACCACAGAGAGTGCAAGAAGCTGTCAATCATCTCGGTCATTACACCAGCGCCTGATGATTCACAGATGATCGAACATCGCATGTCAACACCTTCGGATAAATAAATCCTGGCCTTGGAGAAAACTGACAAGTGGATTGCGCAACAGAAGATGAGCATCTCAGTTTCAAGACGTGCATTTCACCATGGAGACAAACACCTTGATGATGATGATTCAGCCTGTGAGGGTACATAAAGAGACAGAGAGAGGCCATTCAATACTGTTTCCACAACTGCAGATGTGCTCTCTAATAAAAGATCCATGGAAGGAGAATGAGACAAACTCCCCTAGGCTTTTCAGCAACACAGAGTGACGTCTTCATTGTTTATTTTGTTTTCATTGTGTATGGATTTTACATTTTGAAATATTTTTGTATAAAAGACAACACCATGGTTTAATAATCACTCCACCAGTCAAACATGTTGTTATTTTTGTTTTTTATGCTGCATATTTTGTTATTCTTGAAAATGTAGATAAATCAGGCTCGTTTCTGACATTCTTTGGCACCCATTTCGAATGTTATCAGTCTATTAAGTGGCCATGATCAGGGGCATGCTGCACCTGTTCAAAGGTTCAAAAGGCCGTTATCAGCCCATTAAATGGATCCTAGGTTTCAGTTTCACTTTTGTTAGGTTTACATGCCAGAACTATAGCCTGGTAAGACCATCTTTAACGTGAGCTCAACATTCTGTTTTGCTTTCTTTACCAGTCTGGACCTGGTGCCACCCCAAACACTTACCTTACTTTCCTTAACAGACAAACTCCTTCAGGCAATCAGACTTACAAAAAAATGGGAAACATCTTTATTGCCAGCGGAGCCAGTTGATAAATCAAGCTTATGCCAGATCCAGTCGGAAGAACTGTCAAAACATCATTTCCTTCAAGAAAGTCTGCGAGTGCATACTCTTGCTCTTGTTTATTGTTGTTATTGACTCCATTTCTTGAAAAAAGATGTCAGGCGCACACTCTAAGAATTAATCTGAAATTTCTAGAGCTGACCTGTTTGATGGTGCTAGAAATGAAAACAAAAAAGAAGTTCCTCTATTTATCACAAAGTATTCCCGCTGTGCTGAAAGATTCAAACCGATTTTGCATAAACACTGGCACATTTTAAAGTCTGATCCTCTTCTAACAAATGTCTTTAATGATCCCCCTGGAGTTGTCTTCTCAAGAGGTAGAAACCTGAGAGATGCATTAGTCCATTCAGACTTGCCTCCTCTAGAAATTTTGCCACAACGCACTCTTGCTCCTGTCGCAGACGGTAACTATAGACGTGGTGCCTGTGCGCAATGCAACAGTACTTATAAATGTAGAGATTTTAAACACCCTCATTCAGGTCGGAAGATCCCTACTAAAGGTGTTACTTCCTGCACCACTAAAGGTGTTATTTATATTGATTCTTGTCCTTGTGGCAAATATTATGTGGGTAAAACCAAGCGTGCACTTAAGACACGTATAGCTGAACACCGTAGCTCCATAAGATGTAAAAACATGACCTATCCTGTTGCAGCACACTTCATTGAGGCTGGACATCCTATATCTGCTCTGCGTTATATAGGGATTGAAAAAGTATGTCTTCCTAGAAGAGGGGGTGATTTCAATACTCTTGTTGAAAAGAGAAGCTTTCTGGATCTATACTTTAAATACTCTTGCTCCCAGTGGCCATTGTGATGCATTTTCTAATCCTTTAACTTCCTTTTATGCAGATTGTTCTAAATCCTTAAACATCTTTCCAAAAATTCCTAAAATTCAACTTATTTCTATTTCAATTATCTACCATTACTATTGTAAGTAGATGTTTTCTAAATTCAATTTTTCTTAAAATTATATTCAAACTTTAGCATTTTTCTACTTAATCGTTTACAATTATGTTTCATATATTTAAATGTCTTATTTCAAAGTCCTAACAATTGTTTTTGTAGTCTCCCCCTCCTATGTGAATTCATTTTTCAAGAAACAGGGGTACTCTGCTCTTTTCCACTTTAAGTGGTGTTTAAATGCATTATTATTCTTTTCCTGATCTGGCTGTATTTAAGATAATGACACTTTTTATTCTCTACTACTTTTTGATAACTGAAAAGAATGTAAGTGTTTTTGCAATGTACTTTTGAATTGTCTATATTCTGTCTTTTTCAGTCTTTAAGATTATACTTGAATGGAAATTGAACTTTGATCATTTTGTGCTTTTTTTCCTGCTTCATCTGTGTGGCAATTTGTGTTGATTGTCGGCTCCTCCCATGGCATGTGCCTGCAATTGAAGAGGCCGTTTACACGTACACGGTGATTTTGATAAACGGAGACATCTTCCTTCGTTTGTGCCCTTCGTTTACACGCAAACGGAGATTTCTCCTCTGAAAACGAGTCTTTCTAAAAACTCCGGCCAGAGTGGAGATTTTGGAAAACTCAGGTTGCGCGTTTGCATGTAAACTGAGATAAACGGAGATAAACGGAGTTATAGGCAGCTGACGTCACAGTATGCGCCGGAACTTGCGCCTGTGTCAAAAGTGCGACCTATGTTGCTATGGTGACAATGGATACATGGAAGGCTTGAGCTTCTCGTTACACTGCCACCTACAGGTTTGGCATGCTCTTATGTATATATACACAGGTAAGTGTAAACGAAGATCTTTTTGAAAACGGAGACGGTGAAATGTCCGTTTATGAAAATAGCCGGCCACGTGTAAACGGCCTCGAAGACACTCTCTCTCATCATTGAGCTCACCTGTGTGTCTTATAAAATGTTTGGTAGCTCAGTGTCTTGTAATACCCTGATGAAGACGTTCTGGACGAAACGTTGGTACTTGAATAAAAGAAAACATTTTTGCATCAAGTCTTAGAGTGTGCGCCTGACATCTTTTTTCAAGTTTGTATATTTTCGTCAACAGTCAGCACCTCTCCAACCCTGGTGTGCGCTCCTCCTCTCTTCACATTGACTCCATTTCTGCAATAACTTCACTAATTGCTGTGTTTACTCTATTGTTAGAGTTAGCGCTTGTTGCTTCGGGAGCTGCCGTTACTGATCAGCAAGCTGCGGCTTGCATATTTACATCATTAACTGCAACACTGTCCCTGATTGGCTGCTTACATTGTCAACTATGGTGCGGATCCCTGATTGGCCTGATTGGATTTTAGTTTCTAGATACCAGGTGGGGCAACAGCAAGTCCAAACTGATAGAGACAGCAAAACAGAATGTTGAGCACATGTCATCAGGACAGTCTTACCAGCTTACCAGAACTACATGGTTAGGTGCACGAGGTGCACGACCTGATTTTGCTAAGTGGGACATGCTCCTGGGTCAACATCCCACATTGCGATCAACCAATCACAGCCCTCTGACATCATCTGTGGGCTGCTCCTGTGCTTCTTTAAAAGTTCCTTTGTGTGTCTTCTGAGCTAGTTTTCCAGATGGAAGGTATTACCATTGAACAAAATCCATGTTAACACTGAACAAAATCCCTACGATCTGCTGCACAGTTAGCGAGTTAGCTTCCTATGTAGGTAGGCTGTGAAAATGTGTCAATAGCGGGTATTTGCAAGTGAAAATAATATGATCCTTATTCTATGTTCGTTAACAATAATCTAACCTGTTGGCAAGTTTACTTGTTAGATTAGATTAGACTTTATTGTCCCAGAGGGATATTTGACTTCACAGTCTGTTCAAAACAAACAAAACAACACATAGGAACACTACAGGGAAAAATAAATAAATAAATAAAAAAGCACAGACGACCCTTTGTGATGGCTCCACTGGCGTTTGAGCCACAGAACCTGGTTGTTTTTCAATGACACACTGCAGCGTTTTTTTTCCCCTGGCCTTTGTGCCACGTGGATATGTAAAACAACCACTGGTGGGTGTTTAAACCAAAACATGATCTTTTTCTAACCATAACCAAGTGTTTTTTGTGCATTAACGTAACTTCACCTTCACCACAACAGAAAGTTTCAATAAATAATGTACGAATGTAACTTATCCATGGTTTCCAGAACAGTTAGTTTGGCCCAAACAACTGTAATGTAATTACAGAATATTATTGTAAAATGTTGCTGGAAACAAATGTGTTGTCACATCATCTTTAACTCAACTCATTTTTCCATTAACATAGTTCATCCATCTGCATGGCTGGACTGCTTACACTGACAGGTCAGGGATTCAATTTTACTTTTCCAACTGAAGGTCAAATGTTTTTGTTTTTGGTTTTGTAGTCAGAGTAAAAATGTCTTGTGATGCTCACATTTTTTCTGTACCTGTATTTTTCTGTAATGAAGAGAAACTAAGTATACATCCTACTTTTAAATCGGTTTCGAGTGGTTTGTCCTGACAGTAGTAGGAGTGTGCTGAATACTTATATATAGCTCAATACCTTTCCTACAGAGCAGCATTCTCAGAGTGTACGTGACAGACTGGAATCAATGGAATGTTATGTCTTTCTTTAAATATTTCTAAACATGTCTGTGGGAGTAAAAGATTATGAAGTCTGAGGTTTGAAATACTCGTAGCTGACAGCTTTATTTATTCAAAAAGGTCATGACATTGACTGCAAAATTATGAAGTTACCTTGGCAACAATCGGAGAGTTTGACACTCAGCGTGACTCCTTCTGCTGACACTGGATGACATTTTTCCACCCAAACACTGAGCAGGAAAAAAACAACAACAACGACACACCACTGAGATTTTCTCCTGACTCAACCGTCTTAATATTGAGTCTGCGATGGCATCTGTGAGAGTATGTGTTGTTGCCTGGCAACCTACTCAGCTCATGTTTACATGTAGTAAAGACAGAACATCAGCCCACCCCTTGTACACTCTGTCACATTGCCATAGCAACGTCTGAGCCCCCCCTCGCTGTCCACCCATGGTTTCAGCTGTGTCACAAATCTCCTCACAGCCACGACGGATGCCAACATGCAGGTCCACCGGAGAACCTCAAGTAATCTAGATATCAGATATATAGACACGACTCCTGCACCTTTTAATTCTGCCCCACATCATCTTGAGAGTGAAGCAGTGAACAGGATTTTCAAAGTTTTTTCCCATTTGAAGATGGTCTTAAAAGTTTTAAAAGAATCTTTCTAATGCTTGTCTTGTTTCAGGTTTTGTTTGTTGTTCTTATATCAAAAATGAATCACAAAGTTTTAACAACTGGACCAGCTAACACATGAAGAATTAATGCTAATGCTCGAATCTTAGTTTTAAAATTTCAAATTCTATTTTTAATTTTAAACACTCTTGAAGCAAAAGTCAATGGTCTCCTTGACTGTAGATGTTTTTGCAGTTTTGTGTGTCTGAAGTGTCTAAAAGTTTCACATTCTTGATCCAACTGTGTTGAATCCAGTGGAGCTGCTTCACCCCACTCAAAGCGGGAGCGTATCTATGTTTCCTGGGTTCTATGTTTCCCGGGTTCTATGTTCCCTGCTCAACCAAGCGGAAACATAGAACCCTTTTTGTGTAAGCGGGGAACATAAAACCTTTTTTGCAGGGTTAAGTGGGGAACATAGAACCCGGGAAACATAGGGATTACCCCCTCAAAGCCTGAATGAATTAAAACTCGGAATTCTCTCTACTGTGTTGTCTGTGTGAAGGAGGAGCTGACACTAAGATGTAAAAAAGGAAGTAATTAAAGGTAGGGTCTGGAGGATTTTCCAGTTGCTGTTTGTCAACACACATTCAAATTTGGCCCCTCCTATCAGGCTCAACTCTCCCGGGTGTATGGAGCCCGGAGGTACGGAAGAAAGCTTCACAGAAGAGGTTCAGGCAAGGCTCACGCTGGTGCAAGTTCGGACACGCTCGGGCATGGCACCTGCGCTCTCTCATTGGCTGGGGAAAACTCCGCCCAGAAGCTGTCCAAGCTCACAAAAACATCAAAATATAGTTAAAGGGCAGGAGCTCTGCAAACAGAGTCACCACCACACATGAGTAGAAGCCCATAGGTGATGATTAAGCAGGATTTCATTTGTATATGTCTATATTTTGTTTTGTTTGAAAATCCTCCAGATCCTACCTTTAACAGTGTTGGGCAGTAACGCATTATTAGTAATGTGTTACAGTAACGCCATTAGTTTTGACAGTAACTGATACTCTAACACGTTAGTTTTTGGCCAGGTTTTAAAACAGCGCGCAGCATGCAGTATTCCTTCACAAACTGAAGTTCCCTTTCACTAAAACATTTTAGCCCTAAACAATAAAAGATAGTCAAGTCAGACAGAGGTACATGAACAATTCTTACCAGAGCATCTTAATGAAACACGTCTCTCACCATCTCTGAAGTCACTGTCGACCTGCTGGCCTCACCACAGTGCTGTAACGTTATTAAGCTGTAGCGCTTCTGTAGATTTTTAGTCCCAGTAACGTTATATCCAGTGACGTGATATCCATTGTTATCCCGAGGAAGCTTTTGTTGTGGACAGATAATAGCCATGTTTCCATCAGCCTGTTTAGATGCACATCTAGAAGTATCGCATCNGCGAGTGACTCCACTGTAGAAGACATGTTGCATGTTTCCTATACCGTTCAGTTGTTTTGTCAAGTTGTAGTCTAACAGTCCCTTGGTTAAACTCAATCCGCTGTCGCTTAGGTGATGTAGCTGTAGCTGTTTTTTTTTTTTTTGGGGGGTGGGGGTGGGGGGGGGGGGTAACTAAAAAGTTACTTTTCTCAGTAACGCATTACTTTTTGGTTTAAGTAACTGAGTTACTTTTTAATGAAGTAACTAGTAATGGTAACTAGTTACTATTTTTCCCACATCCAAATCATAATACAAATCAGAAAGAAGAGAAAGAAAAAGAAGAGAACGCACGAGCAGGTTTCGAAGTTTTTGGGCGTCCATCAATAACATAAAGTACATCAGCACTTCAGCATGTCAAAAAAGATCTTGTTCTTATTTAAAAACAGTATGTGGGAAGCAGATCGCAAAAACAGGTGAAAGAGGAAAATTGAAAACAAAGTAGAAAAAAGAAAGGAAAGAGAAATGGGGAGTGACGGGGAAGAAGTTGTTCTTGTTTAAGAGCATGATGGAGAGAAGTTGTTCTTGTGTTAGGGAGTGATGGGGGAAAGTTGTTCTTGTTTTAGGGAGTGATGAGGGAAGAAGTTGTACCCTTTTAGGGGATGATGGGGGAAAGGTAAAACCATTTATAGGAGATTAGGGAGATAATTTGTATTTGTTGAATCCCTAAGTATTCACCAAGTACTCCTTCTTGTAGTGTAGTAGTTATATCTTAGAGATTATTGGACACTACCAGAGTAGTTTAAGTGGGTAGGAAGGTTTGAAGGTACTCTGTCACTGTTAAGGATGCAGAGTTAGAGGATTCCCAGGTGGGTCTCAAACACAAAGCAGCAGAACAGATGCACAGCCATCGTTCATCCAAGCATTGTGGGACTACTGCTTTGCTTCTGGATGCTTTGCTTCCCTCATGTCAAACATTTGATGTGGAGCTAAATACAGAAACCTGCGGGTCAGATTGATGTTTTTCTGCAGTCGTGTTTTTCTTGTCAAACCCCACAGCAGCTTGTTTTCCTGAGTAGTGGAAGAAACTTGCAGCCTCTTGGGCTTCGATACAGCCCGGTTGAGAGTCGCTGTCACAGAGTGTAATCAAAGCTCATTTCCACTGATTAATGGCTGATTAGACAAGGCTGCTCACCAAGTGGCCGAACCAATTGATTGGACAACCTTTGGAGTATTCTCATTTGTCAGCCTAATTACAGTTAACCCACCCGCCTTCCTGCTTAACCACCACATCACTGCAACAAACAGCTCAGAGCAAAAAACTCTCTCTTGAAAATCAGATCAAATGTCTTGTGAAAGGGACAAAAGCCTGAAAAAAGATAAAGCTGAAATTTAACAAGTATTAAAATCCACCAACCAGTCAGGGTCAAAGGCACAAATACATACTAATTGTGCAGCAATAATGGTAATAATAAGTAAAAAGATTTAACTCTGTAGAAGGCATAATAAAATCAGTCATTGAAGTGGTTTCAGTCAAATGCACTGCTGGACTTGATCCTGATTCTGATCTGGAATCTCATAAGCAGGTTCACCTTACAAGACAAAAGGCTGGAGCCTATCCCAGCTGACATTGGGCAAGAGGCAGGGTTCACTCTGGACAGGTCACCAGACTATCACAGGGCTGACACATAGAGACAGACAACCATTCACACTCACATTGATACCTACGGACAATTTAGAGTCACCAATTAACCTGCATGTCTTTGGACTGTGGGAGGAAGCTGGAGTACCTGGAGAAAACCCACGCTGACACAGGGAGAACATGCAAACTCCACACAGAAGGGCTCCCACACCCGGGATCGAACCAGGAACCCTCTTGCTGTGAGGCGACAGTGCTAACCACCACACCACCGAAATTAAGATAATTAATTTTCCTTTGTCTTTAGAGTACATGACAGCAGGGCCCTGGTGCCCAACACCTCTCCACTACAGCCAGATTCCAGGATGTAGGGTGCCAAACGGATCCTCCACAAACTGTCTCAGTGGGCACACAGTCTGTGGCATTTCAGAGGATTGTAGTGATCAGCACCCACCTGTACAGGGCTACTCTGAGGGGAATCGCGGTTTGATTACTTTCCTCTGTGACCTGCCTGTGACCTCAGTGACGTAATTTCAACACTTGTCTACTTGTACCCACAAACTTGAATTCGTGTTCACAGTGAGGACTTCGTAGAAATTAGAGCTGTATTCACAAGACTTTGCACTCACAGCTTTTAGATTCATACTCACATAAAAACAATCCTAACCCGAACAATTTCACAGACTCAGGTATATGACAGCAGAATTTTGTGTACAACAATTTTATTGACATACAAATGTTTAAACAAATGGTTAAAATTATGCACACATCTTTTTGATAGTTGTCTTACACATTACGCAATCAGACCTGCATTTATTTGTCAAAATGTGTGTCTGTACTCGGAGTCCTGCTGCTGAGTTGATGCCCTTCTACGGCCCTGTCCAGCTCTCCTCGTGTAACTTTCAGTCTCCTGGTATCTCCTCCATGCTCTTGAGACTGTGCTGGGAGACAGCAAACCTTCTTGCGACAGCATGTGTGGATGTGCCATCCTGGAGGAGCTGGACTACCTGTGCAACCTGATTGGGCTGCAGGTACGGCCTCATGCTACCAGTAGTGACAAGGACACTAGCAGAACACAAACCTAGAGAAGAATCAGTCAGGAAGGATAAGGAGAGAGCAACTGTCTGTGGACACCACATGTGAAACCATTCCCTTTTTGGGGGTTGTCTTTCTTTTGCCTCTCCATTGCACCTGTTGTCACTTTGATTTGCACCAAAGGAGGTGAAACTGATTCACAATCACTTGTGCTTCCTAAATGGACAGATCGATAACACTGACGTTCAGCTGACTTGGTGTTACACTGTGACAATGAAGTGTTCCCTTCATTTTGTTGAGCAGTGTATATAGTGGAGTAATCATGTCCTGAGCAGAGAATAAAGTCATGCTACCTCGGTGTTGTAATCCAAGTATCTCTGAGGCTAGCTCATCACAGCCACTTTGGACTGCTCTCGGCAGTTGCTGATAATATCAGGATGGCGCTGTTGTGGAAGCGTAACGGTAGCACTGTTGTTGTTATGCACTGTTTTTGGAGTTAGCAATGTTAGCTGCTGGCCACTGTTTCTGCCACCTCCATGTTGAGAACTAGTGTTGTCATGGTACCAAAATTGGGACCCACTGTACGATACCAGTGAAAGTATCATGGTTCTGAGTAGTATCACGATACCATGGCAAAAATGAGGCAGATGTGCCTTCTGTCATTTATAAAAAGATAAATCACTTTTCTATAATACATCAATGATATTTCAATGGAATAAATTACTTATTGACTTATTCATACTTCAAAAACAGCATCAATAAGTGATTAACATAGGGGGGATCAAAATAAAATAAATAAATAAAATAAGAATCAACCAACCACCCTCCTCCTCTGACAAGTAAAGAACAGTCCCTTCATAAGTAAAGAACAGTCCCTAAAGTGCGGTGAGGTTTGTGGAGCGTTACCTGCCACAGAGAGAAATGTGAACGGCTCGTTTCTCCTCTGACACGTCACATACCTGTGTGCCGCCGCGGCTCGGCTGTTCAGGTACTACTGGGCAGTCATGACAACAAGAAGAGGAAATTATTGGACCTGGAGCCGGGCTTCTCGGTCATCAGTAAGCCGCTATCTTGCCCCGCGGAGCACTATGGCCGCTGTATGTGACCCCCGTTCAACCCACAACCGGCAGGATTCGCCTTCCGTTTCTGCTGCTGGTTGGAATCTGTACTATTGTTAGTCGCAAATGCAGTAAAATGCTCGCACCGTAGAGCTCTGTGGAAAACAAATCACTGTAGCATATATAAACAAATCTAACCTACAAGTAAAAAGAAATAAATAATAACTCTCACTGCTTAAAGATACTCAATAGCTCAGCTAATACCTGAAATGTCACTGGAAAACAAACCACTGCAGCAGCATGTTGAGTGCCAGGTGGCCAGAGCGCACAGTTATTGGACGGTGCCTGGACACTCACCCTCTTGTGATTGGACTTTGAACTTATCCCACAGTAGTGGTACCTGAGGTACTCCAACATTATGGTATCATATGTACCGCCGTGTTTTAGTACCACGGTCTACCGTTGGTACCAGTATACCATGCAACACTATTGAGAACCATGTCCAGATAACTCATATGCTCTGAATTTTGCATAGAGCACTTTTAAAGGGTGCTGCAGCATATTGTTGACACCATAACAAAAATGTGTTCTCTCAGTTTCTCATTACAAACCCTAAGAAACTCAAACACTTAGAAAGTTTCATACTGAAGTTATTTAGCATGTATGATTAAATGTTGGTTAAAATGATATCTTGTAATGAGAAACTGAGCAATCATTTTGGCATGGTGGCAGTAACACACTGCTATACAGGAGATCTGTTGCGCACACATCTAGCCTATATCTTAAATAATAAAATCTATCTTTTGGCCCAACAAGAGTCAAGATGTGAGCAGATACGATGTGTCAAAAGGTTCAGTTTAAGAAACACACTGAGATCTGTGGCGGGTTTCAAAACACAATCAATATACCTAAATAACGTGAAGCCTTAAGCTGCATTTAAGGCTGCAGCTCTGAGTCACTCTGCTCCCTAACCTGCCAATCATGTCTTAATGATGAATGACAAATGAAAATAATCAGATTTCATAGTCCTCAAGGTCGTTGTCATGGCACCTTGGTGGAAAAACAGATGCACAGAGAGAGTGTTAGGCTGAACTCCAGTCTGAGAAGAGGTTTATAAAGACTGGAAGACATTACAGCTGTAGCTATGAGCCACATGAAAACATCCTGTTAAATAGTTACCTCTCTTCTGTCTGGCAGGTCAGACAGAAGAGAACCTGACAGTTGGGAGTCATGTTTGTGAAATTTGCACCACGCCAAATCTATTCTAAACATCAGCAGAAGGAAAAGTGCTACAGAGATCCCAGACCATCATATATGACATATGTTGTAAAGTGTTTATTAAGACCAGAGTGAAACATCAGAGTGAAGAGGACAGCAAACAGACAAACATGGTGCAGAGGCAGTCCAGCAGTGGAAAGGAAATGCAGTGGGGTCATCTAGTGGTGGAGATGTGAACTACAAGGAAAAATGTGATTAACTTTTACTGTTATTTTTACTAAAAAAAAGGTTGAGTCGCTCTGCTGTGTGTCACTGGAGCTTGAGTTATACCTCTGATACAAACTACTTCATTTTGGTCACAGCCTTGTTTAACTGTAAAGAAGTTTATTCTTTTTTTTAGTTATGATGAACATAATGACCTTTGGAGTTGAACTACAGTTATTACTATGAGCCCTTAAAGATTCCTAAATTCGTTGCCAGTATAATAACTTATACCATTGACGAGATAGAGGACAAGCTCAGCTTCAGTCAACGGCGGCAGGGCTTTTAAATCCCAAGTCCAGTCTCCGTGCTCATACGGATCCACTCCACCTTTTTTCTGGATTCTGTCAAGGTACCGAGCCTTTGGAACAGGGTCCAGCTTGTCTCGGTACCGTCCGACACACTTTTCCTTTGCCCGGTCCATTTAAATCTCTCGCTTCACGTCTCTCTCCCGGCGCAACGCAATGTAAACAAAACAATTTGCCCGTAAAAATGGCGCTGGTTACACACAATGCATTGCGAAGTCACGTGCCCTTTTGAGCCCTATATGTTAATGATATTGACTTCCCCTAGCTTTCTTATTTCCTCCTTTAACACAGCTCTGTCTGTTACATATCTTTGGCAGTATAATAGAATATGGTCCACTTCCTCTGTTACATATCTTTGGCAGTATAATAGAATATGGTCCACTTCCTCCTCTCCACAATGTTCACACTTTCCTGTATCATGTTTTTTGATTAAAAATAAAGAACTGTTTAACCCAGTATGCCCATTCCTTAATCCGGTCATAACCCTCTCCTCGGTCCTGTTCACCCACCTGTCCCTGCACTCCCAACTACTGGTTTATGTTTGAAAAGGTACCGTCCTTTACTCTCTTTGTTCCACTCATTTTTCCACCTCTTTCTGATCTGTCTCTTTATCACCCCCTTGACTTTTGATTTGCTAATATTTACATGGAGTTTATGCTCACTCCTCAAAGCTCCTTTGGCTGCTCCATCTGCCCTCTCATTCCCTTCAATCCCGATGTGTGCAGGAACCCACACAAAACTGACAGAAAAGTGGATATGCTTGATTCTAAATAATGACATCATTATTTCAAATAATAAGTCTTCTCTGCATGTGGTGTTGAGATAAAATAAACTTTTTAATGCTGCTGCTGAATCTGATAGTATCAATACTCTTTCTGGGCTGCTGTCTTCTACCCACTGCACTGCAATTATTA
The DNA here is from genome assembly GCF_006386435.1 of Epinephelus moara. Classification (NCBI taxonomy): domain Eukaryota; kingdom Metazoa; phylum Chordata; class Actinopteri; order Perciformes; family Serranidae; genus Epinephelus; species Epinephelus moara. Next base: position 3,511,875 of record NC_065508.1, on the reverse strand, counting down.
TAGCCATCATTTCACTTGTAAAGACAGGTAATTCATCAGAGAGTCTCTTCCCGCATACCACATTCACTTCAGGGATGACTACTGCTGCTGCTGTTCTGCCTGTCTGTGGATCTTTTGAACCATCTGTATATACAGGGTTCAACGTTAAGGTCGGGCAAGTTAGTCAGAGATCTACTTGCCCGAAGTCAGTTTTTACTTGCCCCTATACAAATTGTTCCATTTAAGCAGCTATCAAATAACAACAAAGACTACAGTTAATTTTTATGTTACGTCTTTATTTACACCGTAAAAAACATATTTGCTAAACTTGTATCATTCATTGTTCAAATTCATTCAATATAATTACATAAACAAAAAGTCAGTCAAGTTTCGGTGTCAAATAATGTGCAGGCAAAACAGTAGGCCTACAGGCTACACATCTAAAAATATAACTGTAAACCCGACGTGCTCTCTGGCCTGCTGACAGCCATCTTTGCAGAACATGTTCTGCATTAAAATCAGCAACTGCTGGCCCTTCAATATTAATGTAAAGCAGTTTCCACAACATGTCAACTGAAAGGTTACTCAGCCAGTCCGTTTTAACGCGCTTCATGGCACTGAAGCCACGCTCACAAGCAGCAGTGGATAGTGGGAGCACCAGGATGATCTCAACCACCATCGGCAGGTTGGGGAAGCTCTGCAGCCTTTCAGGGTCCTTTAAAAGTCTGTCCATACCTTGCTCTGTTGAGCAATGCTTTGATCACTGCTTTTGCTCTTGGCCACTCCTGGTGCCTTGCCTGACCCCTGTCACAGCCCACCCATTCCAGTGAAAACACAAAATGCTAAACTTTAAATGAATGTGAAACTGAGAGTGCAAGGTTTGACTGACTGAATAAGAAATAGTGTAACGTTACTACATTAGACAGATAAATTAGCTAGCAAAAACGTTACTTGCCTTCGACATGCCATGTCAGTGTGGTACTGTGCACCCAGGTTGATGCCATTCTTCAGTTGAAGATCAACTGCACAGGGGTATGCTGTCAACGGCTGTGCGTTTTTCGCAACTTGGTAGGCTGCAGTGATTAGTTTTACGACAATCTGATCCGACTCTGTTCAGCTTTCGTAAAAGGGCTGGCAAAGCCCCGGAGGATGGGTTGTCTGCAGCCATGCAAGCTAGGTGCTGCTTGCTTTTCTCGTGGCACTCGAGCATTTGTTTGCGAAAGGTTTCTGTTCCTTTGAAAAATGCACCTGTTTTGTCGGCCCTGCTTTCAAACTTGTGGCAAACTGCACAGAACATAGTTGGAGTTCCAACCGCCTCTAAAGCCACCCAACTAAATTCTTTCTTCCACGACTCCTGAAATATTCGCTTGAGCTTCAACTCGTACTTCTCCTTGGCGTCCATCTTCTCGTGTCTGATGAAGACAGGCATGTGTCACTCAAAACTATGCTCCTCGATCTTGATTGGTGAATGACACAGACACTTGGGGAGGGGGCGGGAGCAGGGGGTAGAGAGACCAAACACAGCTTGTAGGAGAGTGGACTACAAAAGCACATTCATGATAGCCTACGTCGATTTCAGTTTTACTATATTTAGCCACTTGCCCGTTCGCTAGGTTTACTTGCCCGGTGTTGCATTTTACTTGCCCCGGGCAATTGGGCAATCCTTATTGTTGAGCCCTGATATATATGTAAATGTCCATAGTATTTCTTTCTAATGTATGATATATATCCTACCCTTCCTTGACTGTCAGAATCACTTTAAACCCATCTTTCTCCTCAATCCTCCTCTTCACCACCCTGCCTTCCTCTCTCTCATCATAACTACTACTGCTTCCACTACACTCCTTTCTCTTATTCCGTACTACATTCCAGTCACTTGCATCCATATCCTCACTCCCACTCTCCCGATCACTATTCCCCGCCATCACACAGATCAGTTTATGCACAACCACCAAACTTCTCCTTCCAAACAATTCGTCCACCATCACACACTCCCACTCACTACGTACCCTCGTGTGCATTTTGTCGCCGGTAAAAACTGCAACAGGTAACGGCTGATAATGGTAGCGCCAATAGCTCTCCTCGCGAGAGCAACCAAGTTACGTCATCAACCGCGCAGCTTAGTAATGGCGGCCTCCGTAGGACAAAATACGGATTAAACGGTTAGGATTTTTTTAAGTAATGAGTATGTCATGTGTTTCTGTGTATTGTAGTACAAGAGGGCAATAGTGGCATATTAAAGCCTACAAGTCTTATTGGTCAGAGTTTCTGTTTTTCAGAGTAATTTTTTTATTTTTCTGTCTTTCGGGGTAATTTTTTCTGTTTTTTTGAGTATTTTTTTCTGAGTTAAGAGAGCAATAGAACAACAGAGGCTTTCATTCCTTTCTTGAGAGCTCGATACAATGGAAGCAAATATGACCCGCTTGTTTAGTTTAATCCAGTTTTACTTTGTTTTGGGTCTGAGACATTGGGAGACACTCTTGTCTTTAAGTCATTTAGATGGTGTTATCATTAACTCAGAAAAAAATTACCCCGAAAAACAGAAAAAATTACACTGACAAACAGAAAAATAAAAAAAATTACTCTGAAAAACAGAAGAAAAAAAAAATCAATAAAACAAATTTTTTTTTATTTGTCAAGTCAATGCAATACGCTTCCGTACTCAAATGGCCCGTAGACGTCACTGAAAATAGGTATTTATGTGAATAGGGAGGAAAAACTCTTCCTCAGAATACAAATTATAAACATTTTTTACCAAAATGTTTGGGAGACAATGTCGCCTCTTCTTATGTTTGTCTTGGTGGTGATATTTAAAATTATTGTTCCTTATGTCTCGGAGCATTTTTTTTAACTTACCTGGTAGTTTTCTTATAAATGAATTTTTATCTAATTTTAGTAACTAAAACTAAAACTACTTTTTTCCACATTTAATCAACATGCATATGTGTGTTTTGTCAACCCTGTTACGATGCACCGATTAATGTTTGAGAATGTTTTAAATGCATATTTACAACAAATCTGATATACTATGAAAGATAAATCTCCCCGTGTTTGTACAGTGAGAATATTGAGGTGTTTTGTTTTATCCATGGATGAATATGCTCATTTGACACTTTCACAGCATCTTTCTTTTTAAGAACAGAATGTGGAAACAAAACAATAATACCCACATTTCGTTCTGTAGATTACTGGTTTCTTTTACNACATGCTGGTGAAAAGACAAATAAGTGTCCTCTTCTTTTCATGATTTTTCTTAGAGTTCTATAATGTTTGACAGAGGGGGACAAGCTTATTGTGTCAGCCCTGTTTCCACAAAAGGACACGTTAAAAAGATATTAGTTAGAAATTTTTAATGTACATAAATAACATGATTTAAGCCTCTAATGAATGCACACCATGTGGTCTCATGACCTTCACCACATGGCTAGTAACGGCTGCCAAGAACACTTTTCTGGGCTGACACAATAAGCTCGTCCCCCTCTGTCAAACATTATATAAAAGAAGAGGACACTTATTTGTCTTTTCACCAGCATATTCACAAAAGGAAGTTGAATTCACTCCCAGGAAATGATGCAGCTTTCGGAGCAGTCCATTATCTCAGAAGGGGTGTTTTCATTAAAAGTAACAGGGTTGACGACTACCTGGCGACCCGACTAAACTGATGTTTTTTACAACATTTTACATATATTAAGAATAAAACCCATTCATGAGTAATGAAAGGACACTTGAGGCTTTATATAAAAGTTTATGTTTTTATGATAGTTTGACTTTTTTGGGCCTTAATAGCTAGTAAAAGTAGAACAATCGTATTGAGGGACAGGCCATTTTTACAGCTTCTGAACTTTTATATTGTTTTAATGTTACAAGAGATATCATGGAAAATAAATTCTAAAATGATTATAGTGTGTTTATTGTTTATTGACATTTATAGCACAGTTTTGTTCGAGGGACACAAAATGGCACGTTTTCGTATAATGGCCCGGCAGTGCTGGATATTGTGAGACCCATAAAACGGCTGAACACCTCAGACACGACAAATATCTCTGATCACAGACATGTTTCGGGTCTAGCTGACTTGTATTGTATTTTTTACCCTTACTGTTTCTTTGCATGCAGGGAGCAAACTTTTTTTTTTTTTTTTGCAATATTTCTGAGCTGTTTTTTGTGGCTTTTACCTTCCAGTGATCTGTAGTTTAAATACAGCTACAAGTCTAAGTTAAATTTGGGCAAAACATTTTTCAGATCTTAAAAAGGTATTAATTAAAAGATAATACTAACAATGCCTTTAAAAAGTATTCATACTCCCATACTCTAACAGGGACACACCTAAATCATCACTGGTGGAGTCAGCTGGTCTGAGAAGTCTCGTAATTGGTCAAACGAAGCTCAGCTGTGTGTCGTCAAAGGGTTTCAACTGAGTGCTTTATAAATACAGTCTGGAAGGTGCAAGTGGGGGGGTGGATATGAGAATTTTTTAACTGGAGTCCATTTAAATCAGTTAATAAAAAATGGAAAGAGTATGGCATGGCTGTAAATCCTCTCCAGATTTAACCAAATAAATGTTAACTGGGCAACATAATAGTGAATGATGAGACAAAATGGCAAAATCAAATCAAGATTTGAATATTTATTCACTAATTGAGCCTCAATAACAGGATTTAATAAAAATGTAGTGGATGTTGGATGTAAGCACGTCCTCTACCTGTTACCTGATCATTGTGCAGAGGTATAAATCAAACCGGCTCCCCGAAAGCATCTTAACACCAGGATCAGCTGGTTTGTGAACGACCCTGCAGACGCTTTTGAGAAGCTAAACTCTTCCACTCAGGTGAACACACACAGTATCCAGGTGCTCCACACACAAACACACAGGTGTTATTATTGCCTAGGAGTTTTTATTTTCTACAGGAATTTACAGCAAAAAAAGACTAACACTGTTGTTGCTAATATTCAAAAAGGTCCTGAAAATCAATTCTAGCACACTTTTTGACAGGTATTAAAAACACACACACCTCCCGTCCCGGCCCGCCCCACTTCTCACTCCAGTTTCCAGGGTAACTAAACATATCAATAAAATATATTTTTAAAAAAATGGAAAAAAATACATGTGGTATTTTTTTGCATTGGCACAGAACAAAAGCAGTCGGGCAGCAGACGTGGGTCAGACAGGATTTAAGAATCACTTTTAGTGTTTGTTTTAAGCTGCTTGGAGTAACAGATGCCAGGAAGGTTTAATATTTTCACACAAACACTGGAAATGCTCTGGTATTTATTGTATGTCACGCGGCGAATAGCTAATCATTGGCTAAAATTAAAGTTATGTATGTGGATTTTTAAATGCATTTCCATCTCACACAGGGTCTGCCCTCTACTGGACTCTATGGGTAATTCTCTCCTCCAATCATGAGCACACATTCGCCCACTGATATTTGAATAACCTAGCTGGCCAATCAGGACATGTCTACCTGAGTATGGTGGAGCCAACAGTATGTCTAGGAGCCGTATGACAGTTCCAGCATCCTTTTCTCTTTAGCCGGTCAGAATCATTGTGGCTAGGTCCATGCTATGCTGCAACAGGGCATTCATTCATTCATCAGGCTCTACCCACTGTACCCAAAGAGTCCAGACGAGGGCGGAGACTGTGTGAGATAGAACGAAGGTTACAATATTGTAACCCTAGTTCTATTAGCACAGGTGGTGCCCTCTACCTAGGGACCCTGTTGCTCCTACGCCACTTGCTGAAGAAGGTGTATATATACTCTTATATACTGTGGGCTCCGTGCATATTCTGGAAGGCATGTCATTACTGGCCAGCTGTGCTGATGCAAATTTCATTGGGCTAATGCATGCTCATTGGCGGAGAGTCCAGTAGACGGCTCTGTTTGTCCTAATAGAACTCGTATTACAAAATCATAACCTTAGTTATGTTGGCTGAGCACCTGTTGTCTGTTAGTCACAGACTAATTCCAAAGTTCCCAAATTTGTCAACTAATGACTTCAGTTTCTGCTCATCAGCTCGGTCTTCTCTGCCCTCTCAATCTCTGCATCTCTTCATTTCTCCAGAACAGATTGTCACTGCAGAATTTACAAATAATTTCAAAGTGCCTCTTTAGGTCTGGTTACCCTATAAAACAAAATACAGAAAGGTAAACCCTGTGATGGTGGCAGCCCTACATACAGTGGCTGAAATTTTACAGAAACCTTGAAGGGATGTTTTGGTGATTTTGTATTGCACTTCTGTAAAACTGGAACATTTTGAAATTGTTTTAAGTTGATGCACAAGAGGCTGAATATGCTAACTTTTAGTCCCTTGGTAGAAGAACGATTCAGACACTTCCCATGTGTAGAGTTAAATAGTTATTGATTGCTGTAATTGTTGTTCTTGTCAATGTCAATGGCAAATAGTGATGTCATAACTCACAAACATCTGGTTCTCCATGCAGATTACAACAAAGTTGAAAAAATAATATTTGCAAACATCGTGTGGCCCAAGTTTACTTCCAGCTGTTTTAACCCACCCTCCCTCTTTCGTCCAGGATTTAACTCAGCCTCTGTCTGAGTGGGACAGTAAGGCCTAAGTGCCGGAAATTAAACATTAAAATGAATATTTTTAAAATAAGAAAAGGCAGGACGTTCTGCCTCCCAAACCTTCCCGACTCTGAACAGGAACTGTGCCCACTGCTGTCTATAAGCGGCCACATTATGAAGGGCCTGGTGAAAAAGTCTCATTGGAGAAATTTCAGAGGATTCATACAAAGGATTCTTTTTTTCTTCTAGTGTGCACAAGCTGAAAGGTGGCTTCATATTCATTAGCCGAACTCTCCTAAAAAACTGGTAACACTTGGAAAAATATCTACAGAATATTCATCTAGATTAGATGCTTTTTTTTGCTTGTGTAAATATATAAGTGGGGTAAAAATGATGAGTTTTATGGAACCAGAGGGGAGGGCTGATTGAGAAGCAGCAGTTCATCCACAAGGAGGCAGAAGAAGAAATAAAAGTGCACTGAAAAAAGCAACCAGATTTACAAGCCATTTAATCTTGAATTCAGTCTTAAAAATCATACACAAGGAGCGAAAAAGCTCAAAACGGAGCCACAGTTTGACTCGTCTCCAAATAGATTTGATTTCTTCAGGATCCCGTCAGCTGTTAGTGAAAGAATTTTAAGATACATCAGAATAAATAAAATGCTTCAGCTTTTTCCATTAAAGTGAGGGCTAAATACAAGATTAACTGACTTGCAGAGGTGAATACTTTTGGATATTTTGGATAGGAAGGCAGAAGGAAGGAAGGAAGTGAAAAAGAGGTAAGAAAAGAAACAGAGTGAAGATATACATGGCAGCTGTAATGATCCACTGTATTAGTTTTATAGGGTGTTATTAAAGCACTACAGACTAGGTGTGTCGGCTGCCTGCCACACACTGGGCTTCATTGTCTCTAATATGCAGCAGTGCGCTACGTTAATGTGTAATAAATCATTTACACAAACGAAAGTCCCCCCGCTCCCGCCTATTACATCTGCATAGCAAAAAAAAAAAAAGAAGAAGAAGAAAAACAAATAAATAAAATAACAAACACACAGAAAAAAACCCACTGAGCCTTCAAACCGTCTGTAACAATAACTCAAACCCCGTCTCTTTTTTTTCGGTGGCTACTGTTTTGTTTTCCTCTAAAAGATAATACAGAAGTAGTTGATGCAAGATTTGTTATTATTATTACTTTTTTTTGTTTGTTTGTGTTTTTGTTTTTTAGAAAAAAAAAAATCTGTTTCTTCATGAAGCGCACTTCCTACTTCCTCTTGGTCCGGTGGTGGCGTCTGATTGGCCGGTTAGTCGTCGTCATCGTCAACCACGGGGTCCGTGTCCCAGCACGTAATGTCAATCTCTGAACACACAAACATATTTGTTGAGTTCATTTATTCTACAAAAGATAACATTATTATTTTATATATGTGGCCACATCATACAGACAGGTGTTCCTAATATTTAGCCTACCATTATCTAAATAATGGGGTGGACCTAATAATAGAGACACCTGTTCATATAAGGCAATACATTTAAACAGCACTGGAAAAACTAGATCCTCAAAAATTATCCTACAATCTAATCAACACCTTTCTAAAAAGCCAACCAGGAAAGGGAGAGAGTGCACCCACTGAGCTGCTAGAACTTTTAATTTGAAACTGTAATGAAGTGTGTTGATCTGAGCTGTGCAGGAAGTAAATGGTGACAGCTGAAAAGCAATCCAAAAACAAAGCAAAACGGCAGCGACATGACTGTTGTACTGATGGAATTAGTGGACATCTGCTGCGGAAATCTGTATTCTACTGAATGTATCACAGTAATTTAACCCAGAATCACTCAATACAGATGCTTGGTCAGTCGCCCTTGGCATCAGATACAGAGGCAGCGAGGCACCCTTTAGCAGCGGTATTAGACGTACCTAATGGTGACATTTTTTGAGGCTCTGAGCAACTGCTTTAGCATGGATAACAAGCAGGGCCGTCGCAACCGGACAGGCAAACTAGGCAACTGCCTAGGGCCCCGAGCTGGAAGGGGGCCCCCAGAGACGGCTGATATTGGTCCATATCAATGACAATATGATGGAACCCCTATAGACACTGAAACAACGACAACACGTTGGAATCCCCCCTAATGGGGCCCCCTACTAGCTGCTGCTTGCGAGTGGCAGTGGAAGTAGGGTGACCAGACGTCCCGCATTGAGCGGGACTGCACAGCATTTCTGTCTCTTTTCACGCGTCACGCAAATTGAGACCATGTCCCACATGATTGGTTGCCACCCGCGCCAGCATTGTTGGAGTACCGTAGTACTATGGTACCTCACGGTACCACTACTGTGGGATAAGTTCAAAGTCCAATCGCCAGAGGGTGAGTGTCCATGCGCCGTCCAATAACGGCGCGCGCTGACCACCTGGCACTCAATATGCTGCTTTCATGACTGCCCAGAAATACCTGGTCAGCCGAGCCGTGGCGGCACACAGGTATGTGATGTGTCAGAGGAGAAATGAACCATTCACTTTTCTCTCTTTGTGTCAGCAACGGTCCACAAAAATCACCGCACTTTAGGGACTGTTCTTTACTTGTCAGGGGAGGAGGGTGGCTGGTTGATTCTTATTTTATTTATTTATTTTATTTTGATCCCCCCTATGTTAATCACTTATTGATGCTGTTTTTGAAGTATGAATAAGTCAATAAGTAATTTATTCCATTGAAATATCATTGATGTATTATAGAAAAGTGATTATGATACTACTCAAAACCGTGATACTTTCTTTCTTTCTTTTTTTAAGATATTTTTAAGGGCATTTTTAGTCTTCATTTGATAGGGCAGTCAAGCGTGAAAGGGGGAGAGAGAGAGGGAGTGACATGCAGCAAAGGGCCACAGGCTGGAGTCGAACCCGGGCCGCTGCGGCAACAGCCTTGTACATGGGGCGCCTGCTCTACCACTAAGCCACCGACGCCCCAGAACCGTGATACTTTCACTGGTATCGTACCGTGGGTCCCAATTTTGGTACCGTGACAAGTCTCTGATGACTTCGCGCTGGGGGTGGGTGTCCCACATTGTCCCTCACAAACCTACTCCTTGTCCCACATTTGGTTTATTGGGACCTGGTCACCCTAGAGGCGTGTCAGTTAAGTTATTTCATTAACAACATAGTGTGCTAGTATATGTAGCATGCTACACTAGTGAGGTATGTCACATGACGTTACTAACAAATGTTTATTTTAAGCCAAAGCATGATGTCCTTTTCTAAACCTAACCACGTACTTTTGTTGCCTAAACCTAAAGAAGTTTATTTTGAAAAGGCACAATGCATGTAACAAGTGTAAAGGGACATGCCATCCCTGAGCATCCAAAACCGACACTAGCAAGGTCCCTAGGGCATCATAGTTTGACATGTGGGGCCACTGACCAAGCGTTGGTATTTCACGAGTTCAGAGTGTGAATGTGTTGATAAATAACTGTTCCAAATAAAAAGTCCTGGTGTTGATTATTATGTTATAAATAACTGATAGACACGTTCTTAGGTATCTCACCTGGTGGCTTGTTATAAAAGACCGGCGCAGGTTTAGCCGAGGAATCCTCTGATTGGCCAAATTCTTCCTCCTGTGATTGGCTGAAATAGCCTTCACTGGCCTATAAGAACAGAAAGACAGACAGACGGAGAGAGAAATTTTTTTTTAACAAAGAAAAAGACAGAAAATGTCTTTTGAATGCACAACAGGAGCATTATTAACCTGTCTGACCTGAGTCCCTTCTTTCAGCAGCGTCTCCCCATTGGTCATCAACAGCTGTCCATCATCCAGCTCCTGAATCTCCCCAGATGCATGCTGCAGTGCATGCTGGTAGCTGAGGGTCATCTGGTCAGAGCCCGTCACGTCCACCAGACTGGTGGGGTCGTCATCGGCAGTGGAACAGAAGGTCCCATCCATCATCTCATCGAAGCTGAGGAGGGGCTGAGGCTTGCCGCTGGTGGTGGCGGTGCTGGGTGGGTCATTGGTGTCGCCCATCAGGTCCACCAGATTGGAGGACTGGGGGGTCTTGGAGGGGTCACAAGGAGCGCCAGAGCTGCTGTCCCACAGGTTGACCAGGCTGTCTGTCCCGGAGTCCCACACAGAGAAGCCGGAGGAGTCACGGGCCTGCGGGGCGACACTCTGCACAGGTTTGGTGGGTGCTGACTCCTGGACCGGTTGTTTCTGCTCCTGCTTTGGCACGGAATCTGGAAAAAACAAGCAAAACACCAATTAAATAATAATATTTTGTCTTAACAGCTTATTTGATGTTTAGCAGGTCACATGATGTGTAATCATCTACGTTTATTGGGCTAAATTTGGTTAAAGGACACATCTAACCTTTGTTCAACAGCATCTCAATGATTATACATCAACATCCATTTCACTTTCATTCTTACCCCACTCGTCTCTGCTGTCCTCATCCTCCTGGCAGAAGTCCTCTTTGATGGGTGTGGTGACTATTTTAGGAATGGGTGACACGGCGGCCATGTTGCGCTCTGTGCTTGCTTCATCGTCATCGTCCCCTACAGGGACAGAATGACACAAAGACATCGAAAAGGTACAGAACAAAAAGTCTTCACCAACATCCTCCTAGAACGACAAAGTCACACTCATAAACCAGATGTGTTGATCATCTGTAACACGGAATGCTTCACTGAAATATCATAAGAAGTGTTACTAGTGATTTGTGTTTTCTAAATAGTCAGAAGTCAGAATCAGTTGTTCTTTGAAAATATCTTGAACCTAACAGGACTCTGACAGGAAGTCCTGTTAGAGTCTGTTTGATTTTCTAACCTCTAGTCACATCCCGTGTTACATAAAAAAGTGCACAAAATCACAGCAATCACATCACTTCTGTCGTCACACCACCCGCAGACAGACAGATACAGTCACTGAGCCAATCAGACTGTGTGGACGAGACTCATGTTGGTGACATTACCAAGCTGGGTCAGGCATTAATTGCACTGAAAGTACTGACAGAAACTGTGTAGAGCAAAGTGAAAGGAGCAGAACTCCCCAAATTACCTTTTGCTCTTTGAAATGTTTGAAGACCAATCTCCGAAAATATGGAAGTTTGATGTTCAGATGTTTTCTTACATGCAGAATTATTTAAACGTTATTGTTTTATTTTTAGCCAAGCTAGCAGCTTGGTTCTATGGATGATAACGTCAGTCTCTACAACATATGGATTGCCATGAAATTTGGTTCAGATGTTTATGGTGCCCAGAGGATGACTCTATTGCCTGGGACCAGACATTTGAATCTGCCTACTCCACTGAGTTGGAGTTGACTAATTCATCTGGCACTGTGAAATGAATCAGTGATCAGTTGCTTTCACTTCGGTCCACTCTGCTCTCGAATCCCCAACAAAACAAGTACGTTCGCACAGCTATACATCACTTAAAATGACATTAGATTCAAATACATGGGTCTCTAGTGTTTGGTTGAGGAAATATCGAAACTCCCTCTCTTGTGTGTAACGAGTTGACAGTTCTGTCTGATATCAGGCAATGATTCCTGATGGCTTTGGTCATCTCCTGGCTTTTCATCTCATACCACCAGCGGGTCAATTTCTTTAACATACAGTATAAAGTTAAATATTTCATCACCTACAGGATGGACTGGCACAAATTTTTGTACAGACACTTGTGGTCCATCTTAATGACTTTGGTGAACCTTTGACTTTTCTTTTGGCGCCATCATCAGATTCACATTTGTGGTCTTGAGTGAAATGTCTTGAGAAGAATTGGATAGATTGCCATGAAATTAGGTAGGCATTCATATTCCCCTCAGGATGAATCCTAATGACTCTTCTGGTGCCATCAGGTCAACATTTGAATCTGTCTGATACTTTGGTTTATGATTTAACACTTGCAAAACTAATGACATTCACATCAGCTTTAGCTGTAAATTCTTGTTCATAAAGGAGTGTCTTTGCTGCAATTTGTCATTTGGTGTCACATTTGTACCTAAAAGCAACCATCTCATGCCAAATGTCTGAGACTTGGCAACCCTGTTGTAAGCAGAGTAGTGTTTGACATAAGTGCAACACTCACAGGGTGTATTGCCATGTGATACTTGTTAACTGATCCCCTATAGCACACACTAGACATCCCATACAGAGAGAAGAAGTGCTCAAGAGAGCGAAACCGGGAGGACCAAAGAAAATCAATACTGGTAAATAGGTTGTCACCAAAATCAAGACATAGTCACTACGATCCAGCAAGTCATGAAACAGCCATCACATATGAACTGAACATTTGTTATTATGCCATCAATGCATACGGACACATTGTGGGTGAGTCACAGTCACAATGCTGATACCACATCCAGGAATACAATTCATTATGACAAACATCAACACAGTGTAAGTTACAGTCAAGAGAACCACTTCCACAATGACATCACTTTTTCTCAGACGTTTTCAATGATATCATGCTTGTTGAAGTCAGACGTCCCGTTCAGAAACCAGAGCAAGATTTCCCAAAGGACACAATAAACCACGGATGAACAACGACAGTGTCACTTTGCTTGTTAGAATGACTAATCACATCCAGCTGAGCGGGGTCTTGCTTGGTGGGTTCACCAATTCACCTCAGGCTAATTACTGTAAGTAGTATTTAATAAAAATTGATCTTTCATTGGTAGTGGAGAGTTTAAAAAATTGTCACATTCATATTAAAGGAAGAATTGAATTGGAAAAAGAACTGTCTTAGTTGTCAGCTGTCACTGGGGACAGAGATGAACTGGTTCTTTGCCCACCCAGCATAATGTGTGCCATCACAGCACCTACAGACATGCAGCAACATACACTGTAGATCATACATGTGATCTGCATGATTTTGCCCAGTAACTACATTATTGCTGTTTTCAAAAGCATTTCATATGTTTTTAAAGTGTTGATCCACCCCAAACAACATGTTTTCTACCTTAGCTTTAGAAAGTTATTCAGAGAGGTTGGCAGGTTTTAAAGGAGCTATATGTAAGAAATCTAAAGCAAATAGTCGTAAAATCCTCCTAATATGTCACAGAGACTAAGGAATAATGTTCATATAACATACTGATCTCACCGACAACAATAGTACAGCCAGAATATTCCCATTTAAAAAAAAATTTTATGGTCTGCAAATCATGTTTATGTTTTGAATTTGTGTTTTGGCCTGTTGCGCCACCCACCGCCATCTAACAGTCACGCAGTCAGTAGAGTCTCAGCATCAGTTACAGTTATGACTGAGCTACAATGGCTGACAGTGCGACTAAACCCAAACGACCTTGTTATGATTCCCAAAAATGCCAAGACAAAACTGGAGGCAAAGCGAGGGTCTATATAGGAGATGCTTTGAACGGTGGNTGTAGCCCATGTGCAGGTGGGTCAACGACCCGACTGATTTTTTTGAGAAACAAACGTTAGCAGCACGGCAAGCAGCATTAGCAGTGTCCCGGTACATAGCATTAGCAGCTGGCTCCTCCTACGCTGTATCCCGGCAGCAGCGTTAGCAGCAGAGAAGCCGGACTTGCTCGAACAGTCCGCTGGAAAACCGAAAATCAAAGACGCGGCGACGCGGCCCTGCCACGGCAGCCGCCCGTGGGCAAACAAATCAGTCTCCAGCGTGCCAGCAACCTCACATCTGTAGGGGAGGGGGGGCGGACACGACTCACGGCAGTATTTTGAATTTGAGTGCAGTAACCGTTTTGGCCACATTCTTACATACAGCGCCTTTAAGAAATGCAACAGCAACCTTTTCCATTGTATTGGTGTGGAGGAAGAAATCATCTAAGATAATAAAACACTGGGTTGCCTTGATGTTTCGTTACAGTATTGATTTGGTGTGAGAATACACCTACTTTTAAGTGCAAGAAATTAAGTCAAGTTACCATCTTTATAACTTGTTTTTTGATGTTCTGCAGCCTATGCTTTTTCAACAGCATATTTGTAAAGTAAAAGGTATACCTCACCCAAAAAATGATCATTTGTTTATCAATAACTCTTTTACCTTGAATTTTTTAATAAAACTGTGAACGAAGAATCCAAAAATTGAGAAAATTCCTGATGAATTGAATTAAAAGGAGCCCACTTTAATAACAGCAAAACTGTATCAAAGCATCTGTTTCCAAACTCTCACAGAACTCTTGCACGATGATATTTACAACTTAAAACACTTCCACATATGTGTAGCGTGCCTGGAAAAGTGCATGCTTTTGAACTTCGCTTGTGCATTCTACTGAGCAGAGTTCAAACGCACACGCTACCCAGGGCGCACAACTCATCAGTGCATGAGACTGTTATGCAGAAGTGTTATATAATAGTAAGGTTTTAGTGAAAATGCATGTGTTGGGGACGTACTGGGCATAGACTGGAGAAACTGGAGAAACTCAGATTCTACTGCATGAGTTGTTTGAGAGATTGTAAATAGATGTTTTGGTATAGTTTTGCTGTTGTTAAACGCAGCCCCCCTTTAGTCCAATTTTCTCCATTTTTGGATTCTTCATTCACAGTGGAGGCACCTTCATTCACCAATTCAACGTAACAAAAGCAAATGATATAGAAATTATTATTTTATGAGTGAAGTTTTCCTTTAAGTTTTGGATGGCTGCGTTTTTTTTTTTAAAGAAAAAGGTTAATCTACAAAACACTGGCAGTAATTTCAGGTTGTCTACACTTGTAGTTAATGGGCTAAAACATACAGATTCAATACTATGGTCTTTAAACAGAATGGCAACCAGCTCAGCTCCACAGAGGTCAAAGGGCAAAGATCCATATTCAGTCAAGGGCCAACAAACAGCGGTGACAACTGGCGGACGGCTCGACGACGTCACATACACACATTCACACATTCACACGCAAACACTCACAGTTTGGTCAGTCGGTCAGGATTAAAAGCAGCCGTGTGTTGTTGAGTGTGTGTGTGTGTGTGTGCAGGGAGGTGATGCAGATCCAGGATCAGAGGCATGAGATTGAGGATTAGAAGAGGAGGTGATAGAAAACCAGTGAGATTCTGTAGTTAGTAACAGCTCTTCATCCCTGTGAAAAGTAAAATGACCTTGCTGCTAATTTAAAACCATAAAACATGAAAAAAAACAAAAACATAAACATTAACAAAAATTAAACACCAGCAGCTGACTGGACGACATCTAAAGGATGAAGACTGAAGGGAAGACAGACATCTGTAACACAAACCGACAAACAGCTTTATGGTTTACGGCCATAAAGGACATTTTATTATCTGCTAGGAGTTAGTGAAATGCTTGTGTGCGCGTGTTAGCCTGTTAGCTCATTAAGCTAAAAGGTAAGTGAGCCATGAGACAGGTTTGATGGTGACTACCTCAATGTTTTAAAATTTAGCAAAAAATGCTAAAAAATAAAACACGCAGGTTTGCCTTTTCTGACTTGATACCTAAGGATTCTTTCACATTTATTACTGCAGTACTTACATTTATTTGGCTTTTTGTGTTTGATAAAGCTGTAAGCTACTGCTAAATGCTACACCTGTGACTGTGCTTACAAAATTAAAACTGATAGCTGAAATTACAGTACTTAAAGGGAAATTTCGGTTTATTTCAACCTGTTTCCTATCGTCCTAAATTTGTTTCAAGTGACTAGTGACATAAAAATAATAGTTAGCATGTTAGCCGTTAGCCTAGATACAGCCGGGGCGCATAGTAGCGTCAGACCTGTTAAAACGTAAGTGAACGGGCAACCTTCAAGTGCAAAGTTAGTCCACTAAACAAGCTTTTTTTTCCACAAAGACCGCCTCATATCGTTAGGATAAATGTCAGAGAACATATAGAAAACAACATGTAAACGTGTTGTCTTACCTTACCGGTGTGCTGCCATGTTTGTTTACCATCTAGCTCTGCTTTCCAAAGCGCGGCCAAAATATCGCGAGAACAAGCAGCGATCTAGTGGACTAACTTTGCACTTGAAGGTTGCCCGTTCACTTACGTTTTAACAGGTCTGACGCTACTATGCGCCCCGGCTGTATCTAGGCTAACGGCTAACATGCTAACTATTATTTTTATGTCACTAGTCACTTGAAACAAATTTAGGACGATAGGAGACAGGTTGAAATAAACCAAAATTTCCCTTTAAAGGACGAAGCTGGTGATACTTTATATTTTTCTTTTGAGAACAATAAAAGGACCCAAAGCAATAATTTTAGTCCGTTTCTCAGTGCTGTCTGACTTCCTGTCTGTGACTCTCAGCTCCAAGCCCATTGGTTTCCATTTGTTGGGGACTATTTTCAGCAGCGGATTAATCCACATTTTGGTGCTCTAGTGAGAATTTGGGACAACAGAAAGGTGTATGTGGCATTGAGTTAAAATAAACTATGGTGTGTGTTCATAGTAATGAAGGAACATGTCACCCAAATGCAACAGTTTGGCTCCTCAGTGTGTTTTACTAGGTTTGAGACAACAGTAGAGCTCTATGGCACAGAGGAATTAGATACATAAGGCTTTAAAACTTGAACAATACTTAGGATGCATTTATTGGTGGTTTTGGGTCTTTTTATGGGATTTGTTGACAAGAAGAAAAATACAAAATATCACCAAACGTATCCTTCAACAACAATTATTCCATATGAGAATCTACTACTTTAAATTGTGACATAAAGGAGTCAGGGGGAGATGAAGGTTGTTGTTCAGTGCTGGGGAACGGAGGGGGTAAAATTCGGCGGGAGGTGATTTTAAAGGTTGGTGCGCAAATGTGTGGGGTGTGAAGGTGTCTATGCTGAGTGAAGTGGATTACGAAAATGAAGTGCTGAAAGTAAAATGATGAAAATGCATGTGAACTTAAAATAGAGACGAACTGTTTGTCTGGAAAGGCATCACCGCTGTTTTTTTCCTTTGTGGCATTTAAAAAAAATATTTAGATCTGTTAATTTATTGTGGAAACCAAACACTTTCTATAAGCTAAATAATAAAGTCTCAGCTGATCAACATTTATAGTAAATATAGTATTTCTTCCCAAATTCAAATTGGAAACTTTACAGACTCACTTTATCTGCACACTAGCATCCCTGTGTGAGGAGGTGCTCGAGAGGGAGTAGATCAGTGGTTCCCAACTTGTGGGTTGCGGTTCAAAAGTGGGTTATGGGTCCATTCTGAATGGGCTGCAAGTGACTCGCGAATATGTCAAGTTTGTGAAAAAACACACTTTATTTTGAAGTACACTAAATATCCAGCACAGAGCTTTTATTTTGAAGTGCCGTTTTCTTCTGTAGAGTGAGTGAATAACAGACAGCTACTTAAAGGGAAATTTCAGTTTATTTCAACCTGTCTCCTATCGTCCTAAATTTGTTTCAAGTGACTAGTGACATAAAAATAATAGTTAGCATGTTAGCCGTTAGCTAAAAAATAAAACACGCAGGTTTGCCTTTTCTGACTTGATACCTAAGGATTCTTTCACATTTATTACTGCAGTACTTACATTTATTTGGCTTTTTGTGTTTGATAAAGCTGTAAGCTACTGCTAAATGCTACACCTGTGACTGTGCTTACAAAATTAAAACTGATAGCTGAAATTACAGTACTTAAAGGGAAATTTCGGTTTATTTCAACCTGTTTCCTATCGTCCTAAATTTGTTTCAAGTGACTAGTGACATAAAAATAATAGTTAGCATGTTAGCCGTTAGC
>NC_065508.1:3447319-3493551 GCF_006386435.1 Epinephelus moara | reverse complement strand
AGGTAAGACAACACGTTTACATGTCGTTTTCTATATGTTCTCTGACATTTATCCTAACGATATGAGGCGGTCTTTGTGGAAAAAAAGCTTGTTTAGTGGACTAACTTTGCACTTGAAGGTTGCCCGTTCACTTACGTTTTAACAGGTCTGACGCTACTATGCGGCCCGGCTGTATCTAGGCTAACGGCTAACATGCTAACTATTATTTTTATGTCACTAGTCACTTGAAACAAATTTAGGACGATAGGAGACAGGTTGAACTAAACCGAAATTTCCCTTTAACAGAGACAACAAACTAGCTTGACAACATGGCCAAATGCAAGTATGACGCTGAATATTTTAAACTGTGGACCTGGAACTAATGACTAAGGACAAATCTGGACCTGTGGCTGGACCAGTTGGGAACCACTGGTGTAGATGAGGGGCCAAATTTGAAAAATGTTGTCTCCCTGTCCATAATTTCTAATGTCTGGCCTGATGTAACCATCATATCCTGGTTTTATAAACCTAGATAAGCCATTATTCTGGTTTTGAGAGACACTGGTCCTCATGTAAGGACATCATCTAATCCCAAACCTCTCTTGGGTTTCTCACAAGTAAAGTCGATTGATTAAAGTCCTTTAACTTTGACGATGATGTTAGAATAATGTATACGATAACAATAATGAGATAATTTGTGTTTTGTGTTGATGTGCTCGAAACCAGAATAAGAGTCAACACTGGGATATTAGTGTGCATGTAAATGTAGTCACTGTCTTCAGAGACATTCAATCGCTCACATTTTGAGTTCACATGCAGTTTCATGCTCCATTACTGTCATTTCATCTTTATTATTTCATTCTCCATGTTTGTGAGGGGATTTGTGTCTGAGGAGAGATGTTCGACCAAGCTGCTGGTGTCCATCTGTCTTCTTCTTCTGCTGTTTATCGGTTATGTGCTGTACCTACCGGCTGCAGCGGCGGGCTGCGTCCGTGCGTGTGGTGGGGTGCGGAGGGGCGACGTGCCCCGAAGTGGGGGAGTCGGACTGGGGCTGCTGGGACTGTGCTGCTGCCTCAAGAACGGGCTGTCCAAACGGCCTGGCGGTCAGGACGACACACAGCCAAACACACACCCGGACACGAAGATTCAAACACCCACACAAACATATAACAAGGACACAAAGCGACGCACCAGGACAGAGAGATGTGGGGAAGATGGACGAGACAGGAAGACAAGACCCACAAAAAGCAGGAGAGGGAGGGAGAGCAGAAGGCAGGAGAAGTCAGAAGTTCAACCCCAGAAGAAAAAGTAAGAAACAGAGAGGTTTGTGGGAAAGGCAGAGAGTCCCGTGGAAACCCATGAAGAAGACAGACACATGAAGAGGTGCCAGAGGAGGAAACGAACAAAGTCGTTCCACGAAGTATCACAAAATGGAGAAATCAAAGATGGCACAGAGTGGAGGAGTGGGTGAATAAATAAATGAAGACGGGATGAGGATGGTGAACATAAATGGGGGTCAGATGAAGGCAGAGGTGGAAGAAGAAAACCCGCAAGGCAAAAAAAGAAAGAAAGAGAGAAAGAAAGAAGAAAAGAGAGAAAAGAAAAGCGGTTAGTGTGGCTTTAAACAAACTGGCTGTAGAAAGCACGCAGTTCGGCAGAAATCAAATGCTGATGGAGTTTGTTGCTTTTTATCTTCAGGTGTTTAACTTCCATTTCTGCTACTTTGAAACCAGTGAATGCATGTTTTTGAATAATGGATTCTAGAAAATAAAATAATACTGAGTCACTGAAAACTGAAGAAATGTTGGTGTGTGGAAAGCAGGAATCTCCTGCGTCTTTTCGAGTTGCTAAAAAAAAACATCATGATGGGAGTTAGTTATCATGCTTTACAAAATAATGAGGGTCCAACCCCCCAAAAACCTGCACTTACCCTGCTAAAAGTCATATTTCTTACCTGATTAAAGTGAATTTGGCTTTTACTGTCGATCATTTTTCTTTAATATTATAACTGCAAATCAAATTGCAAATCTCTCTTTTTAATTTTTTTGTAGCTCTAAGTAGTCTCTGCAGACCTTCCTCTCAGACCCAGAAACCTCCACCAATCACCAGCCAATACTGTGCAGGATCATTTGTGACTGTTTGTAAAGACACTCGGCAGCAAAAATGAATGTAAAAGCCAACCCCAGATTCACTCTCGTTTGGCATTTTACTTTTTTATATTTGCATTTTTTCAGCACTGTGTCTCTTAGATGCCTGCTGCTCTTGGTCCGGCACCTGGTTGCCAACCCAAGCATCCCAAGAATAGGGAGACAATAAGGAAATACAGGCACAGGGCAGAGTCTCCCTCCAGAGGGTCATGAGTTAATATAGAGCGAAATTCTGTCTTTTGTATGAAAATCCTGCATAGTATACATCTAAAAAAGTAACCTACCAGGAAGATGCACCTGCGCATACTTGCAAAGCCAGTGCAGCCCCTTTGCTGGATGACATCATATTCCGTTTCAGTAAAAGTTGAGCCTGGTCCACCTGTTTTTGGCAGACAACCCTCTGTTTTTCTACCAGAGCTCTCTGCATTGGCAGGGGGCTCATTGAAATGCATGAGGAGGCTGCATTTTTTCACACAGGGCTATAGTCGGTCCAACTAGCCTTAAGGCGGCTTATACAAGAAGTAGTGATCTCTGGCACTACCTCTCCTAATTAAAAGGTGCACAAAGAAGCAGAAGTCAAGAGTGTATAGAACTTGTATGCAGCCTGATTGTACGTAGCCTGAGAAGTGAGACATGTCTGTTTAGGACTTGTTATTGCTCGTGAGGCCCACTGAATGTGTGGTTAATTAGTTACAAATAAGTATCAACATTTTGAGCCTCTCCTCTCAGAGGACACACCGAAGGGATTTTAGTGAGAAAATCATCATTAAACTGTAACAGTAAGGATGAAAAACATAATTAAGGAAGACTCTTTCTTTGACTCTGTCTGAGGCAGGGTCATGACAAACAACACACAACAATGTAATCAAGAAAGTTAAAACCCCATAAAAAAATTTGTCACAAGGCTCAACAGCAGCCTTCCAACAGCAAGAAAAAGACATTGTCTTGTGGTTTTACAGGGTCGGCTCCTTCATCGTGTGAGACAGACGTGAACCTCTTGATCATTTATTCTTGACAAGGTTAGGGTCTGATTCTGAGAAAGCAGCAGCTGAGGAGATGTTGAACGTGATAAATGACATGTTGAACTTGACAAACAATGATTCAGATGCCATGGTCCCTCACACCCACCCACTGCCTCCCTCCTTCACCCCTGGAGTCTTTTCCAAATGTGTCATCTCTCCATCACAGACTTCACACTGAAGCAGGACAGGAAACTGATGCTTTTCATGCCTGCACTTGGCAGCGTTGGTGGATTAACAGCTGAAGAAGTATGTACCATTTTGAGGTACTTGTACTCAAAGTGGGAGGCTTGTTCAAATTCGTCACTAGTACGTTGTACATTTCTGCAAACCATTGATACGCTACATTTGTAGGTATCATATCAACATTTCTAAAATCATGTAGTTTTGATTTTAATACATGAGCTGACTTTCTCTTCAGGAGGAGAGGATGATGATGGCGTGACACCTAGGCGAGACAGTTGCCAAGCAGCAGCCAGCAGCAGACCACAGTTTAGCACGTCTGTCCGACCTGGAAGAGGGATCCCTCCTCAGTTGCTCTTCCTGAGGTTTCTACCATTTTTTGGGGAGGGAGTTTTTCCTTAAGGTGCGGACACACCAAACCGACATCAAAGAACTAGCGGCGATGAAAGCCAACTNGCTAACGCTCCGCTAGCCGCTCCCAGCTAGCTCCAGTTTGTTATCAGGTTAAAGTGGGAAGAAGCAGCGGGTCCGTGGGGCAGCTGAGTGAAGTGGAGCCTGAGGAGGAAGCACCGGTTAGCCCTGGTTTCACTACAGGCAGATTCACTCGCGACAGGGGCGAGAAAATAAAACCTGAACAGCCAATCAGAGTGATCTCTCTCACCGACAAGCTCCGCCGCCGATTCAGCATGCTCAATCGGCCAAAAAGCTGCCGACGGTGCGGGACACACTGCAAAAACTAGGCCGACAGACGCTCACCGACGGCTCGACTTTGGTCGACGGCCGACTGTCGACTTAGTGTGTCAGGGCCATATGCTGTGAGGGTCCAAAGGACAGAGGGATGTCAATGCCGACTCCCCCACTGTAAAGCCCTGTGAGGCAAATTGTTACTTGTGATATTGGGCTTTATAAATAAAATTGATTGATTGATTTAGGACCAACAAACAACCGAAGTGGGTAAATTTAACGACACGTTGGGACATTTCCAGCCGTGTTCAGTGCCACAAAAATGGGTATTTTTAGCCAAAACGTGATCTTTTCCTCATTCTTACCAAGTTGTTTTTGTGCCGAAAGCAAAGCACACATTAATCAAAGCGTTGTCACAAAAACAAAACATAAAGAAACATAAAGTTTCAATATATCTGCTACATTTGAAACCTAAGTGTGACATATCTGTGGTTTGCAGAAACGTACTATGGCAACGTTTATTCTGGCCGTTGTGTTGGTAAAAGTCCTGATTCAAAATTACTTGAGTAAAAATGTGATCAGCAAAATGTGCTGTACTAAGTACGAATTATACAGACCTTTCAAAGTGTTTTATTATTGTTAAATATTTTATTATTCTGTTTCATGTAGGAGTATTTTTAAAAGTTGTACTTTCTCAGCATGGAGCTAATTTTAGGTACTTTGTACACCATTTGGTATACTAGTCGTACAACACTGCATCATATTATTAAAGTATGTCATATGGGTTTTTTTAATGTAAAAAGTAAGTAGTACCTTTAAATGTCAAATAGATGTAGTAGAGTAAAAGGTACAATATTTCCCTCTGAAATGTGGTAGAATAGTATTATACAGTATTTTAATTAAGTACCTGACTTGATGTGTCACCACTGTTTGAGGCAGATGTTTAAAGACTTGTTTTTGTCACAACTTCATCTACATGAGTTTTTGGAGTAAAAAAATAATAATGCCTTTAAAAAAACAAACAAACAAACAGAAAAATAGCATTTTTAGGATGTGACAACTCCTGTTTGTTTACTGCTGTGGTGACTGTGTTATAAAAGCACGTTCCTGTCCTGGTTTTAAACCTCTTTTAACACTGTGGATGGAGAGATGAGGACAGCTTTCCTTCTCGATGTTCCTTGTTGTTAGTCTCTTTCAGCCCTGTTGTCCGGTCTTCAAAAAACCTTGTATGTCGTTTTGTACTACTCTTTCATATTTAGATATGTTTCAATTTGACATGAGAGTAAACTGAGCATACAAGATAACAGTTGACTCTTAAAGTGTTTACCGCTCCTGTGGATGGAGACGGGCGAGGTGTCGACGCTGATGGTCATGGCTCTCTCCTTCTGCTTGAAAAACTCTCGAGGGTTTCCTGACCGCTGAGCGATGATGGCCTTTGCCTCCTGGAAACACACACACAGGTTGATATATACAGCAGTCTGGATTTTACTGTTTGGAGTTGCTTGATGTTTAGCAGAAGCAGCAGCTACTAAACAAAGATTTGAAAATGATTTATAAAGCTTCATCCTGCAGAAAATGTCCAATATCTTCATTTGGGAATATATTCAAAATATGCTTCTATTCTTTATAAGAGTAAACTTGATAAATGACTTGGTCAGAATTTTTTGAAGGTGCTCAATCAGACTCACCTCCACCTCAGACTCTTTCTTATCCAGGTTAAGGTCTTCGATGCTCGCCTCTGCTGTCTGTGGAGGAGAAGAATACAAATAGAGATGGAAATTTTAAAAAGAAAACAAGCTGCAAAACAGTAATTCAAGGATTGGAAACTAAAACATGTAAAAGGAAAATCACAGATCCAGTTCATAAACTTAAAGGAATGATCAGATGCCACTAGCGAGGGGCAATAGAGACTGCATTTGCTTCAATCACTAGACATCATGTGCAGAAGCAAAGATCAACACTATAGAGAAACTATAGTGTCGACTGACTGAAAAATTAATGAAAGAAAAACAATCTTGATGTACAGAGGGTCAGTTTAAAAAAAAACGGAGCCTATCCCAGCTGACACTGGGTGAGATCACCAGACTATCACAGGGCTGACACATAGAGACAGGAAACCATCCACACTCACATTCACACCTACGGAAAATTTAGAGTCACCAATTAACCTGCATGTCTTTGGACTGTGGGAGGAAGCTGGAGCACCTGGAGGAAACCCACGCTGACACGGGGAGAACATGCAAACTCTGCACAGAAGGGCTCCCACACCCCAAGGTTCAAACCAGGAACCCTCTTGCTGTGAGGTGACAGTGCTAACCACTGCACCACCATGCTGTAGCTTATAGTATCATGGGAATCTTACTCTTTGGACAAACAGCTCAATGTGTCATCAAACAGAAAAGGGGTGTATAGTGTCATTTAGACACTCTGCTCTTTTGTTGCAGCGCCACTAGAAATTATGATTGTGATTCCTCGGGGAGTGATTCTTTGGGGACGCAGCCCAGTCATTGACAACATGCTGGTTTCTTCCACACTTCCATCAGTAACAAATAATGCCTGAAGTTCCTTGAGCAAGGCAACCTAACCACTCTGTGTGTGCGTGTGTGAACTCAACGCAAGGACAGAGATTAAGATGTTCAGAAGATTAGCTGAAATATCACAGCTGTGCTACCACGCAGCAGGCAGCTGATTGCAAGATGGGAAAAATAAACCACGCACACACACTGATAGACTGAAAACACTCTCACTGCCAGACTTTTATTTTTATTTTTTTTGGGGGGGGTGGAAAGAAGAAAAAAAAGCACACAGCGTATAATCACGTCCTTCAAAAACAAACCCCACTGTCACACAAATTGATTTCATTTTAAGGTCGCAGCATGACTAAAACCAGAGGCGTACAAATCTGGTCTTTACCATATTTTGGGTTGAGAAGTGATGCTTTGATGGGCAGAGGGAGCAGAAACAGAAACAAATTGTGTTTGAATATAGCATATTCAAGAAACCCGGACACTTCTAAAATACAGACGTGTCTCCAGGAGTATGTTTATGGAGTAAAACAGAGGTGTATATTTGTACTGTTGAGACGGATGAGCAAGACATAGTGCTGCAGCTTAATATAAACTGTTTTGGGCACTGAATTTGCTGCAATGAATAATTAATGACCAGCAGATTAAAAAAACACAAAAACTTACTATGGTGGTCTGGTTCCGCAACCTCTCTTTGGCCTCTTCCTCTTCCTGCATCTTCTTCCTGTTCTCACACACACAAACACACAGATTAGAAAATACTGAACACTCCTGAGACCTTGGAGTTGTTCAGTATTAAAATGAAGCTTGATTTTGAGTCACGTTCAAGTTTAAGAAAGAAAATGTTATTCAGCTGCTGCTTGAGGAGACGTTACTTTTTAAAACATATTAAACCTAAACTGAGGCAGTGACTGTTCCTCTAAGATTCATGATTTTGCAGATCACCTGTTTTAGATGTCACTCTGTCATTACATCTCTATTAGACCTGTTGTATATAAGCCTGTCACAAACAACATACCTATTAAAAAGAAAAAGAAAAGAGAGGAATGAGGATGATGATGACAGAAAGATTTATTGTCTTATTATCTGATTTTAAAATTCAGACTCCTTTTACATTAACTATAACTCAAGGAATGTCCGTGTTTGTGATAAAAGCATACACTTAAAAACAATAAAAAACTTTCTCCTTCTCATGTTATGGAGCCTCTTAAGGCTCAGATACACCAAACAGACATCAAAGAACTAGCAGCGACGAAGGCCCACTGTTGCATTGCCTCACTTTGCTTGCGCCATGGCCAAAAAGTTGCGCTTGAACACACCACAAAGACTACAGCCAAAGGTTTACTAGCACAAAAGTTCTGCGCTTGTGTATATAAATAACTCTCTAAACCAGCAGGTGGCAGTAGTCTGTATTCATCATCCAAAAGGGGAAATGACAGGATGGCTTTAAGACGCTAGTTAGCCAGTTAGCACATTGACAACACAGTTTCTTTCAACCTAATGCTCTCTTGACTTAATCTGTTTGTTTACTTTCCTCACTTCCATTTTTCTTCTTCTGCACAGAGCTGAACTGCCAATCAGAGTGAATTTATTCACCAATGAATGCCGCCGGCCCCAACACGATTCAACATGCTGAATTGGCCAAAAAAACGGGCCGACAATGCCGGACATGCAACAAAAAACTTGTGCGACGGACACCAACCAATGGCCCGACACTTACCAACATCCGACCATTGGGTTGGTGTGTACGAGGGGGCAGTAAGGACTGGTTAGAGGGGTCCTTCAGTCACAATGCTTTTGTGAAACACCTCTAAGGGAGCGATCACAACGAGATGAAATGCTAGAAATGCAACGCCAGTAAAACCATTGTTTTCCTATGATACGGAGCGTCTGACCGGCGTTCAAGTGTCTTTTTAGACGGGCGTTTTTCCGGCGTCTTTTTTGGACGCACGTTTTTGTAGACGCTTCTTTTTAGACGCTTCTTTTTAGACGTGCGTAGACGCTGAAAAGTTAAAATATTTTCAACTTTTTTAGCGTCAGACGCCAGTAGCTAACGCGCATTGAATAAGCGCTTCCAGCGTTTCAAGCATCTTTGAAGTGTCCGCGTCTCTAGTGTCTCATTTCTGTGTGATCGCCCCCTTAAAGGAGCTGTATGCAATATTCAGGACATTAACATAGCAGCAAACAACCATTTGCAACTGTATGTAAAAATATAGTGGAGTAATGGAGTCTTGAGCAGAGTACTCAGTCAGGCCCTCTCTGTGTGTGTTGTCATCCGAGCTTCTCTCTCTGATGTTGTGGTAGCTGGTCCGGCCACATGTGAGTCCCTGTGAATGTGTCCCACTGACCAGCTAATCGCTACTGCCCTGCTCTGTGCTCATTCGCTGGTTACCACTGATATCAGGACAGCGTCCTCACAGAAGCGTAGCATCCACAATCCCATTTCTTCCCTGAATAACAATGTTAGCTCTGTCAGCACTGTTGCAGTTGTTCAGCGCTATTTATGGAGTTAGCAACGTTAGCTTCTAGCAGCTCAGCCACCGCCATGTTAAAAACCGTGTCCAGACAATCCCTCGCCCAGACTCTGAATCATACATATGCTCTGAATGTCACATATAGCTCCTTTAGGCTTAAGAAAATCCATGTAAGATGGATTTTATGATCATCTTAGTCTGAGGATGGTTTGGGGGAACATGACTCAGGCTAGTTTAACAGTCAGGGTCCTGTTTCAATAAATCTGCAACATGAGATCATTTACTCTCTTGCTGATTTTGCCACCTTTCACTAATCAAAACAAAACAAAATGCAGTTAGTGCATGAGCATACAAATCCCCTGCAGGGCAAATTTATATGCAAATTACAAGCAACAATCAACTGTGAGATGTAGCGCTGTCATTTGTGATCTGCGTGTTAGCAGTGCTTGCAAATTGCCTTATTGTTTTGTAGAAGAATTCTCTGCAGATGCTTTTCTTGAAATTGATTTTTTTTTTGTATTTATGAGCATGATGTTGAGTGTTGGTGTATCTGTTCCTCACCTGTGCTCCTCGATCTGCCTCTCTCTCTCGCGGTACCTCTGCTCTCGGCTCTCCTGCTCTTGCCTCTCCAGCTCCATTCGCTCCTGCTCGAAGCGCTGCCGCTCCTCTGCTGCCTTCCTCTTCTCCTCCTCCTTCCTTACCTCCTCCTCGCGCTGAAGCAAACACAGAAAAACAAGAAATTAGTGGAGATTATTCCAAGGTTGCAACTAATGACGTAAAACATCCCTTAGAGTTTCTCACAGTCCAAGGTCATGTCTTCAGAAGTCTTGTTTTGTCCGACCAAAAGTCTGACACCAAAGATGTTCAGAGAGCACTGTCAATTAATTAGCCTATGTGATGACTGACTAATAATTTAGTTCAGTTCCAATGGTTCACCTCGCTGTTCAGCTCAATATCTAGAGTTTCTGAAACTGTGAAGGGCAGATCCAGTGAACACCCCAAAGCTTAATGAGGCTTGCTGTCATTTTACATTTTGTTTGAACATGCTGAGGGCAACACAGCTGGAGAACGCTGCAAAGTTTGTCTTTGTTTGTCACTCCCACTCTCCTCCAAACACAGCTGGGAATCACATTAAATGTATTTATGCAACACTAATCAGATAAAGCAGAATAGTTCGACATTTTGATAAACACTGTTATTTCCTTTCTGATGGAGTTAGGTTAAAAGATCGATACCACCCTCATGTCTGTGACAGAAATATGAAGCTACAGCCAGCAGCAGGTTAGCTTAGCACAAAAACTGTAAACAGGGGGAAACAGCTCGCCTGACTCTGTCAACAAGTTAACAACATGCACCTAACAGCCCCTCTAATTAGTTAACTAATTAACACGTTACATTTCGTTTGCTTAACACATTAGAATGTTGCCCTTTTACAGAGGTTACGGGCCAGACTACTACTTCAATTATTGTGCGAATAAAGCAAAGATTTAAGTTTAAAAACTAGAAAAAAAGACTAAAACCAAGAACCAGTCTAGTTGCAGTTACAGTTTACATCCATGCCTGTAAAAACAGTTTAGAGGTGGGCACCCAAGAGAAGTGTCACCAATTCAATGGCTAAGCAAATGTCTCCTTCTGTTCTGAGACATGACAATAATAGTAATAGGCAGAGAGGGGTTTCTGCAGAACATTATGATGTCACAGTAAAGTTGACCTTTGACCTTTTGGCTAAAAAATGTTTTCACTTCATTATTTCAACCTATTGCACATTCCTGTGCAATTTTGTCCTAATTAGAGTATGAATTCTTGAGTGTGGCCAGAAACAAATTTTGAGAGGTCACAGTGACTTTGACCTTCGACCACCAAATACTAATTAGTTCATTGCTAAGTCCATGTGGATGTTTGTGCCACATTTGCAGAAATTCACCTTTAGTGCTCTTGAGATATCGCATTCACAAGAATGAGATGGATGCAAGGTCACAGTGACCTTGACCAACAAAATCTTATCGCTTCATCCTTGGGTCCAAGTAGACATTTGTGCCAAATCTG
Organism: Epinephelus moara; assembly: GCF_006386435.1. NCBI lineage: Eukaryota > Metazoa > Chordata > Actinopteri > Perciformes > Serranidae > Epinephelus > Epinephelus moara. Next base: position 3,482,494 of record NC_065508.1, on the reverse strand, counting down.
AAAAGAATTCCCTCAAGGTGTTCTTGAGATATTGGCCTCTAGTTTCCTGGCATGGCGCAGGGTGGCAAACCCCGCACAGAGCTAGTTTCGAGCAGCGCAACCCGTGGCGCGCTCAGTTTGGTAGTTTGGCAGACTGAGGTGTGCTGAGATAGGTGTGGCGGCGCAGCAGGGGGAGGTGTCGACAGATCCAGCTTGGCGCAGTGACAGTTTCGTGCCAAAAGGCTTCGCCGAAGGTGCGCTAAAAGCTCGCCAGCTGAAACCAGGTCTACTGTCAGCGCAGCAGGTGTAGCGGAAGTTTGGCTGACCAGCGGACAGTGCGCACACGTCACCAAGACCTCACAGGCAGGTTTCCAGAATGTCAGGCACATTAACGATGCAATAAATACACGTTTAGCACGTTTGGCACGCGTAATGGAAACCCGTGGAGGTCTGCTCGCAGTTCCGTATATTCGGACACTGCGAGCTCGGACCTCCCGAACCAAAACATCAGTTTCCTCCTGGGAGGAGTTTGGCCGTCTGACGCTGCTGCTCTCTTCTGCCATGGCGAATTGAGTAAACTCTCATTACGCCTTTGCGCGGCGCATTAAAGGGCGAGGAGAGGGGCTCATTTGATTGGTGTGATGTGAATCGGCTGTGTAAAACCCACTCCACGCCTTCTCTCCTCCCTCTTTCTGACTTGTGCACGTAGGAGGGACGGAGGTGGGAAAGAAGAGTAGCTGCGCCAGTGCGCACAGTGTGCCAAACTTGCAAAACCCGCCTGGCCACACCCAGTTGGCGAAGCGCAGGTGCATTGCGCCTCCGCCCTGCCCAGTCTGCGAAACTAGAGGCCATTGTGTTTACGAGAATGGGATGGACAGACATATAAGTAATATTAGTCTTCTCATCTGAGTCTGTGGAAGAAAGCAAATGAGCATATTTCCAAAACTTCCTTTAAACTTGGCTGTTGAGAATAAACCCCTGATGAATCCACAACGGTGGTTTCTTAAAAACGGTTGCACTATGATCTAGTAATAACATTTGTCTCCATTAAAAAATGAATCTAAATAATACTTTAATGGATCATTCCAATTTATTAGCCCACAACTTGGGTCTAATTTTTGTAAATGATCACCCAAATTGTCTGATGTAAACATCCATCACAGTTTACAAACCATATTCAGGTTTAACTCTGACCAACTGAATAGCACAAAGTTTTCCTGTACAATGCAGGATTACTACCAACACACTTTGAGCACACGCAGTTTTAGTTTGACCTCTGAATAGAGCGGTGGTGAGAGCAATGTTATTACAACTTAGATATTATGTGTAGATGCAACCAAAATTCTAATAAATCAGCTATAACTTTGTTTTTTTGACTAATGATGCAGGATTAAACTGTTTCCATTCCTTTCTGCCCTCCATTTTCCTCCTCTTCCTCCTTCTCTCCTCTTCCACACCTACCTTGGCCTGCTCCCAGAACTCCTCTCTATTGATTTTCTTCATCTCCACCTCTGCATTGGTCTTCTCGTACACTGTGCCCTGCATCAAGGGAGACAGAGAGAGGGCAGTGAGACAAAGACAGATAAAGGTTGAGTCATAACAGCAGCCAAGGGAACAGTGTGTGATCTTGAGTGTTAATGACCATGTGTCTTTATTTGAGAGGTGTTATAACAAATACACAAAATATGTCAGGTTAAATTTTGGCAAAACCGTCTGTAAAAGTGTGTATTTATATATTTCCATGTGATTTAACGAAATTACAATCTCCCTTTAAACTACAATTGTCAAATTGCACTGGTGGTCTGCATGGTATTAAGCAAAGTACAGTTTGCACTCAGCACTAAACATAATTCTTCATGAAAAAAAAACAACACATCTGGTGAAAATGAGTGAACCTTTTTTTGTCAAACCACACAGTCAGTTGGAAAAAAGTCAGCTTACAAGTTAAGTTACAAGTAAGAAGTATCATAAAGCCAGTTGTGGTAAAAATGACAGTGTTGACAGTTGTTACACTGCAGCTGCTCCAGCTGACGATACCTTCACAGACCAACAGAATGAACGAAGAAACAGCGTTATGTCCTTAGAAGTTCCTACATGCTGTTAACTATTCACCAGCTGTTGCTCATTAGACCAAACAACCTTAAGTGCTGTGTGAAAATGACGCATAATGCATTCACCTTGATCCTTTATGTACATAATAACTTTATTCTAGTTTTGGAGAGCATACAGACACAATCAATTCTGCATCTTTTTCAAATTACTGTCGGGCAGACGGCGTATAAAGCACACAGCAGCGAAGAGCTGAGAAAAAGAAACTGGACAGAGAAACTGACAGAAAAAAGAAATGCATGGAGTAAATTAAAATTTTGAAAATGTCAAAACAGTTGTGTACTATGCTTTCAGATTTTTACAGCTTCCTACGAAGGCATTAATTCTGCTTTTACTGTATAGAATAGTAAACTTATTTTTGATTTTTAATTTTACATACTTTATTAATCCCTGAGGGGAAATTCAATCTTTTCACTCCGTTGTCATATATACACACAGGCCCGAAATACACACACATGCAGAAACAGGACCTATAGAGGGAATCCCCTTATTGTTTACAAATACTTCCGGGTAGAAAACCAGCAGAGTTTAGCTATATGTATATATCTCACATTTTCCACGTCACTATATCACCGTTTAGACTAATCTGATGTTTGTAAAGTTTATAAACACAATGATTGAACAAACGTTACTATTTCTGTGTGCATGTTTTGTAATTAATAACATGATTATCGTAGATTAGCTGGGCTAACCGTTAGCAAAGACGTTGTTTGCCGTTAGCTGTTAGCCATTAGCAGTGTCTGTAATAACTCAGTAACTCAATAAACGGTCCGTGAAAAAAATATTTTTTTCCAGTAGATGTCTTAATTACAACATGATTGAGCTAACTGGAGTAGTTTCATGTCGTATCCGACAACGGGAGGCTTTTAACAGATGACGTCCTGATGTTAGCTTTGCTGCTAGTGCAGTCACTGATGCTTTCTAGACATCATGATTTCCCAAAACTGAATAAATACCACACATAGCAACACAAAACTGCTTTGCTAGCTCAATCATGTTGTTACTAAGATATCCGCTGGAAAAAAAATAAATTTTCACGGACTGTTTATTGAGTTACTGAGTTATTACAGACACCGCTAACGGCTAACGGCTAACAGCTAACGGCTAACAACGTCTTCGCTAACGATTAGCCCAGCTAATCTACGATAACCATGTTATTAATTACAAAACGTGCACACAGAAATAGTAATGTTTGTTCAATCATTGTGTTTATAGACTTTACAAACATCAGATTAGTCTAAACGGTGATATAGTGACGTGGGAAAAAAAAAAAATATATATATATATATATATATATATATATATATATATATATATATATAAAAACTCTGCTGGTTTTCTACCCGGAAGTATTTGTAAACAACAGGACGATTCCCTCTATACATGCATTAATTTGAGAGATGTCAGAGTCAGGGGGCTGCCCATGACAGGCGCCCCGAGCGGTTGGGGCATTTGGTGCCTTGCTCAAGGGCACTTTGGCACTGAACTGGCACCTCTCCAGCTACCAGTCCACGCTCCATATTTGGTCTGAGCGGGAACTTGAACCGGCGTCCCTGCGATTCCCAAGCCAAGTCCCTATGGACTGAGCTACTGCCGCCGTCCCAAACAATCAAAAGCCTGAGTATATGATCAGACTCTTCTTTTTTTAGAAGAAGAAGAAGAGGACGACAAAGAAGAAGAAGAAGACACATATTTTCTAAGTGTGTGTGCGTCTACTCTCTCTGTCTCCGTACCACATCTTTGTGCTCCTCCTCTCGGGTTCTCAGGCGGCTCAGGACCGGACTCGCAACTGACACAGTCCCGTTGGTCAGCCGCTGCCCGATGGCTGACGGGTCAATGTCGTCCAGACTGCTGGCGTTGACAATGACCTCCACCCCCTGGAGAGAAAGAGAGAGAGAGAGAGAGAGAGAGAGAGAGAGAGATCTACATCAGGACTCTTCTTCTTATCAATAATATTGTTATTAGTGGTGGAAGAAGTTTTCACATTTTTATTTTTAATCTTCAAGTAAAAGTAGCATAATGACTGAAATACATTAGACGTCTTCAAGACTGGAATTATGTAAAAGTAGAAAAGTATTATCAGCAAAATGTACTTACAATATCAAAAGTAAAACTCATTGGGCGTAATGATTTCTTTCAGGGTGTGATAATATCATAATATCAACTTAATATAGTGTTGGATAGTTTAATCTGTAACTATAATATTACTTATCCTCTCTAATGCAAGTTTTTGCTGTTTCAAGGTTTTAAAAGTACTTCTGATTTGTAAAGTATTATATCCGTGTTTTCCCCCATCCTTTTTTTTTTTCTCCTTGTCAATATTCCTACTACATATGTCAACTAATATCAGTTAATACTGCATCTGACTATGGTGTAATGAGGCCACTTAATTTAATCACACCTCTGTTTTCAATGCAAGAGTCAAACCAGATCTCATCAAATTTCATTTTTGATAGATTTAATATGATCTAATGTTCTGTATAGTGTATTGTACAGTAATATACAGCAATATAGAAATATAGTTGTATAGAGTGGTATCAATAAAAAGTTTTGGGACTCGGTGTGTGTGTGTGTGTGTGTGTGTGTGTGTGTATTTGTGTACTATCCCAAAAAGGGCCATTGACAGCATCGTTGGTGTGATGAAGTCGAGGCTGTGTGGGAGTGGAAGTGTTACTTAGAACAATGACACTTCAACACACACACACACACACACGCACTCACACTCACAGAAACACACACAGAATTTGACTCCTCTACAAATCCAATAATACACTCAGCCAGGTGTACAGGTGTGAATTCACAGCTGTGTTGGACACACACGCACGCACGCACGCACACACACACACACACACACACACACACTCACAGAAACACACACACAGTGGGTGTCATTCAGCTCAGAGCTCTCAGCACAGAGATTACTTTTAAAAAAAGATGGTATTAGTCATGCACTGTAACACACACACACACACACACACACACACACACACACACACACACACACACACACACACACAAACTCTCTTTATCCTCCTACAGGTTTAATGTGCTGTAGCATCTTCCTGAGAGTTGATTGAAAACATCACACACACACATTCTGTATGTGACACAAAACTGAAACAGATTATGAAACAATCAGATCAGCAGCATGAGATCACAGTAACCCTCTTTCTAAAAGTCAAACATGGAAGTGTGAGCTTGATACTTGCTCCAGTGTTCCCCTCACAGTATCACCCAGTCAAGTTTAGTTTAGGTGCTATGGGCATTGCAGTAGCATTACAATTTAATATTTATGCATATTTATGCTGACTTTTGTGTAGATACACAGAAATACATTCACACAAAATGCAGGTGTGTCTACTGTGGTGTTAAGTCTGAGAACAAATTTTCTCTTTTAGCCATGATTTACTGTAATACCTAGAATGAAAACATTTCAGTTCAGTTCAGTAGACAGCTCCAAAAAAGACTGGATGTCCACATGAGGTTTTGCAATGTGCCAGTTATTGTTTCAGGCCTGTGTGCTGACTCTACCCATGTGCTGGTGTCTTGTAGCAAATTCATTAAGCAGAGAAGGAGCGTGATCATATGTAGGCATTAAAAATAAGCTCTCAGTTTATGAAGCTTACAAAGCATATTGTGTTTTTTCAAGACATGACAATGGCGCCACCTGATTGTTTCATTTCCATAATCAACTGTCAAGTTGTACAGTGACATGATGGGTTTTCCAGTTGATTGTTAGGCTTCTGACCAGTTAATAATGACGTTTAGTAGGAGTGTGAACATCATGTCATGCATGAGGGAAAGAATAGGGAGTGCTGCAGTAGGTTACGGCACCATGTAGTTAGCTGTAAAAAATCTGGTGCTCTTGGGGGCAAATAGTCACAAAAGATAAAAACATCGACTGGAAAGCTCACTCAGTGTAAAAGTCAGAGTGCCTTGGATGCATTTTTGGACTGCCTGCCTGTACCTTTTACACTGAGTGAGCTGGTCAGTCGTTGTTTTTATCTTTATGTAACGTTTACTTTAACTTTTTTTGCAGATATTATGCACTTGTCTGTCAAATCTTAGATGTGAGTCTAACATGATTCCTGCGTACTTGACACTGTCAACCTCACTGATAACAGCATTCTTTATTTTACCATAAAGAAGTTAATAAAATAATTTGAGCTGTAGAAATCTGCTCTACTGAAATTTACGACTTCAGCTGAACCAGGTGTTCTGCAAGATTAAGTTAAGTTAGATATTCAGGTGATCTCTACAGGATTCAGCAGACAGGTTTAGCCCGAACACACAGGTGCAGTTTAAAACCAAGCAACACAGCTTAAGTCAGTCTTAGGACGCATTCACACTGGTGCTATTTGGCCCGATTTAAATGAACCCTGGTCCTCTTCCACAGATAGTTCAGTTCGTTTGGAGTGGTGTGAACGCTCATTTGAACTCTGGCGCGGCCCAAACGAGCGAACCCTTGTCCGCTTGAAAACCGGGGATCTCGGTTCACTTGCAAGTGAACCCTGCTGTGGTTCGCTTACAGTGGGAAATGCAAACGGACAATCCAGCGAACTAAAGAGAGGAAGTGAACCAAAGAGAGGAAGAGGCGTAGAGTGCAGTGCATTTTGGGTAGAAATAACAAACAAAGCCAACAGCGCGAACCGGGAGAAGCAGAGGTAAAAAAAAAAAGAAATAGTTGGAAAATGTCTCGTGGGAAGACGTGGAGTAGTGAGGAGGTGCAGGCGCTTATTGATATATGGTCAGAGGACTATATATATCGCAGTTGCTTGTGGCCAATCGACCTGACGTTGTCCAGGAGGTTTGGTCCGCTTTAAAAGGTGCAGTGTGAAAGTGAACCGAACCAAATGAAGGTGTGAAATTTTTCGCCATTCTCCGCCCAATCGAACCCCGAGTCCCCCGGACTATCCTGGTGTGAATGCGCCCTTAAACTGCAACTTAGCTAATGGTGGAGCAACAGCCCCACAGTTTCTTATTAATCTGTTGTGTACTAACATTAGTTAAATATACAGTATAAATGCTGTATATATAGAGATTATATGTAGTCTGGGGCCGTTTAGTGGCCGTTTTGGTAAGGAACTGGAACCAGGGCGAGAGAGACAGGACCCAGAATTCGATGGACGCGCCTTTCCGTCAAAATAAAAGCACCAAGCTAATAAAAATACGGTGAAACTTTTTAATTTAAAGAATATAATTTACAAGAAAAGCCCCAAGCCATTAAGTTAACCTTTTTCTTTAATTGCAAATTGATGGTACGCCAGAATTTAAAGTTTTACTTTGGTGAACACTTTTACTTTGGTGAATTTGGTGAATTCCGGATCCGCTCTCTAGACCGGAACCAGGATCCAGACAAAATTCAGGCTCTTGCCCGTACGTGAAGAGCCTGGTGATGCGAGGCTAATATATATGTTTTTCCAGAGCAAAGTTATGAGTCAATGTGGTTCTCTGAAGCTACAGCAAAGACTAATAAGGATCCAAATAAACAAACACGAAAATAAAATAAATGTTTAATATGTAAACTTGTAAGAAATTTTTTTTTAACATCTGACCTGTAAGAAGTCTGCGATGGTGGCAACATGGCTGGCGCAGGCACACTTCCTGGCATCCGGCACGTCGTCCCCGACCTGAGAGGAAGAGGGAGACAGAGAGAGAGAAGAGGGAGGGAGGAAGGGAGACAGGGAAAAAAAAGAGAAGAAATGGTGACATTAAAAAAAAAAAAGATGCAAAAGAAGTTCAACAGCACCAGAAACATAGTCAAAAGCAGCAGAGGAACACATCTGCTTCTGTGAAGTGATCAGATTCACGAGGACACTTTCCCCTCATTCTGCTCTAAATGGGGCCTTTTGTTCAGCCGTGGTCATGCTCACTTATTGAAACGGTTTGTATTATAACAGGCTGGATGTCATTCAGTAATCACAGCTTATTCAAACCAACACAATACAAAGCCAGTAAGCAGCAATTACAGAGAGAAAAGAAACATGGCCTCATCTCATCTGAACTGATATAAGCACTTCATCTGTGTCCATCTGCATGTATCTGATTGAAAAAGAGAAAGCAAAAGAGACAGCCTGAGTGTTTGTGTAGTGTATTTAAGACTTTTAGGTAAAATTCTGTTCGTTTTTGATACATTTTTGTGTTAATTTCTGCTTGGTTTGGCCCAATACGCTGCGGTCTGGTGCTCTTTTTGCTGTTAGTGTTGCTGTGTTGCATTGTGATGGCTCATTTAAACACCCAATGTGTCTCTCAGTCTCCATTTACTGCAATTACCGGATCTCTCTCTCGCTTCCTGTCATTTTGTTTCCTAGAAATCCCATTTATATTCGACTAATTTGCAACAGCAAATATGTTTGGAGAGAAACATTATTCCACCCAAATAACATTTTTATCATCACAGTGATGAAACGTTCTAAATGAATGCGTCTGACAAAAAATGTTCATACTGTTAATGTTTCTCTGTTATATGTTAAGAGATTTTTATGAGATTTCCCTCACTATATTCACTCATAATACAAGCACGGTTACATATTTTATGGTTATGTTTAGGCAACTCACTTGTTAAGGTGAGGGAAATATTGTGGTTTAATATCCAATGCTTGGCAACTCACAGCAAAACAATCTAGATTGATATACAGCACAGCAAGTACTGTAAGAGGAAAAATATGAATTTGGGATGAGTCCCTTCAAGTAACAGCACTTTTGTTTATGGCAGATGCTATTTGCAACCAAGTGTCTGCAGCCAAGAATGCTTTTTACACTCAGGTATAAAGAGTCAACGTGGCTGATGTTAACACAAATGGGTCTGCTAAAGCTGATGTGCAAAATGTGCATTCAGCAGCTTTATACATCCCAAAACTGTCTTAAAATGGTAAGCCATTATTCACTTACACCTCAGTCTCCTGTGTGAAAGTCCTGTGTTTGACCCATTCACCCACCGCATCTTACTCCCTGCATGTGTTGCTCTTTATACTACGTCACCTGACCATGTGGCAGTACATTTGTGAGATTTTTCTCATAAATTTACCACTTTAATCTCAGATAATATAGAATAGAGTACATGTTTATCATCCACTAGAGGTGGAAATTTGTCTTTGGCTCGCCAGACACAAGAGACGACATTGTGAAAAGCAGACAAATAGTCAGTAAAACTAGCATACACGGTTATTACAAAACACTTAAGACATTAAATTAGCTCATTGTCTGTCTATGGGTTAAAACTCGTCAGTCAATTTGTTAAGTTCAGGGTACTGATGGCACTTGGGATGAAGGACTTCTTAAATACATTTTTAGTTGCCAGAGAGACTCTTTAGCCCCTACCGGAGCTCAAGAGATCAAACTGGCTAAAGAGAGGATGGAGCTATCTGCCAAGATATGCTTTGCTTTCTTTCTCGTCCTTCCTGTCAAGAGTTGGCTCGACGGCTTTTGTGGCATGCCAACTATTTTACTTACCATTGTCACAATTCTAGAGTTCATTCTTGGATGTACAGTTAAGATGACCATACCAGGCAGGGAGGTGAAAAGTTAAAACACTCTTAACCATAGTTTTGTTCACTAATTCTAAAATCTTACATACCTTACTTAAACTTACACCGAGGCCACTGTGTTTCCTAAGAAAATTCACTCAGTATAATCGTGGGAGTATTGGGGAGTATTTCGTGGGATTCCAGAAACGTATCAAGAGCCCCTTTTACACTGCCAGATTTTCTGCGAATGTTTGGCCGTTTTGCCGGCAAACTGCAGGCGTTTAGACACACAGAGCCGGATTGGCGAGTTGATCCGAGGTGCCCAATTTTCCGCCTCGTAGGGTAGACATATTGGCGGAACCCTTTTAGTTTAAAAACACTGAGGCGGCCTTCCGCAACAGGAGGAGCTGTTGAAGACTTGTGGGAGGAGCTGTTGATGACGCCGCACGTGCGACCCACTGGCGGTGGATAAACAGGAAACAGCTNCAAAAGTAGGTAGGCGGCATTTTGCTGCACTCCCCGATTTTGTTTTTATACTGCCAATGCTGAAAAAAGACTGATTGGGCTTTCCTGCAAATTTGCACAACTCCTGTTTAAAAAGGGCTAAGGTATATGAAATTTCCCACAGTTTCAACACGTTGGCCATCGAGTGAAACTGGCTCTGTCTTCATATCTTGTGTTTTTGTTTGTTTGTTTTTTTTTATATCAAAGATGGGCTCGTACTCGCTCTAACCATGAGCTCTTTGCCCTAATCCTAACCGCCTCAGACCGTGAAACATCGTGAGAGTGCTGATTCTTTTCTGGGTACAAATAGACATTTTAAAATATATTTATTGTTGCACACTTGTAGTATATAATTTACCGGATACAGGGTTGTCATGCAGTAAAAAAAGATAGTATTGCTTAAAAAAAAAGGATTCCCTCAACTGGCAAAACAAATTAGTGGTATAAAACCTTAATTTCTAGGAGATCAGTTTCTTTAATTCCACCTCTCTCCTTCCCTTTTCACGTCTTCTCTCCAGTCTCTCTACATCTCTCCCTCTTCCTCTCTGCACTCTCATTATGTAGATGCACTAACTCAGGGTGCTCCTGCTGTTGTCAGGTTCAGAAAGTAAAACATTCATCTTCAGGCTCTCAGATGAACTCAGACTGTGTTTAAATGCTATTAACACACTCTGTTGCTGCGATAAAATGAGCTCCAACATCACAAATTATTCATTTCTTCCTGTTACATTTCCTTTTCATCATGAATTAATTGGTGGACAAATTTCTCCAGCTCTGTTTCATGTGTGGTCGTGACTCAGCTCTACATCTTTCCTCTGTCTGGCCTGCAACTGGTCCTGTCCCATTTACATGCACGGGGGAGTTGCAGAACATTAGAAACACCTGTGACTGTAATGCAGGCCAGGACAACACCATCACTAACCTTATGACCTCAGTGCTGAAACTTATAATTGAATTAAAACCTCTATGACGGTGTCTCTGTGACACAACCTGAACAAGAGGATTTTGGATTGCATTAGATGGTACAGGTGTACCTAATAAAGTGGGCACTGAGCATAAATCTGCAGCTTTACACTGCGGCAGGCAAGAAAAGTAACACCATCCAATCACAGAGCTGCTGAGACTGCAACTCTGTGAGTGCATGATGTAATGATGTAGACAGAACCTGGATTCAGGAGCTGCATGCGGTGACATGGTGCGTCCTTGTTAAATAAATGGTTGAATTAAAAATGTGCGGTGACCCTTAATGACTGTGATATTCTCCACCTTTAAGGACATTCCAGTGAGTGTGTGTGTGTGTGTGTCTGTGTGTGTGCTGCCCGGAGTGTTAAGCATAGCGTCATGCACATCCCATTCCCCCTGTGACCCGGCGACTCACCCAGTTGATGAGGATGTATCGTGGCAGAGCTGCAGAGGGGTCCTTCAGGCTGCAGAAGCCGTACATCACCCTGGCACTGTCAAAGGTCAGTGTGATCTCTGCCAGACCGCCTCCTGCACCACAGAACAAGAGGCTGCATTAACTACCCGCTGTAATGTTTCTGTTACACTGTCCTCTACCAGGGGGAAGCTGGTAAGAGATAAACAACTGACAAACAAATAAATCAACTTATAAAATACAGTAAAAAACAATCAGAGATCATTTAATGCAACTCTGCCAAGACACACAACCCACTGCATGCACTACTGTTTTAAACCTGCAAAAGGTGTGGATGTGAGTCACATGACTTGGATTCAAGTCGGACTCAAGTCACAGTTTTGATGACTTTAGACTCGAGAAATTTAAAACAGACATCAGGAATCTTGACCAGGACTTTTAACACCAGTGACTCGCGGCTCCACTCGAACTTGAGCCTTTTGATCTTAAAATTCAGAAGCGTCATCTGACGTGCGTCATGACGTGTCTTTATCAGCTGGTAGTATCCCAGAGGCGTGACCAGCCTGGCAAATCGGATTGCCAGGCTGGTCACGCCTCCCGCCGCCCGGTGGTCTTTGATCTGGAGGCGGGTCAGGGACACCATCAACCGGGATGAGGGGGCTTTCATGCTGTCACACACCTGGGACTCTCTCCTACAAAGAACACCGGGCGGCGGGATACTACCAGCTGATAAAGACACGTCATGATGTCAGATGACGCTTCTGAAGAAGACTGAAGTGACAGTCGAAACATGTCAAGGTAAACTACGTCTCCTTAAAAACTCATTGTCTGAAAAAAAGAAACTTTCTACACCGAATCTAATTTGAGTAGACAAAATGAACTTACAGAAAAATTGCTTTATCACTTTAAAGGAAAAATAGTCTTACAGAAAATGTCTTGCAAATTTGGGAAGAAAAAGTTTTAGACATTTTATATACAATACAACAATATATGATTAATTACAACACGACAGGAAAATTCATTCTGTTGTGGATAACAGTGCTATGTGCCATTAAAGTGCAGTGTCAGCTTTGTTTTTTAATGATTAAAAGAATGAAAAACATCCATCCATCTTCGTAACCGCTTATCCTCTTGAAGCCTATCCCAGCTGACACTGGGCGAGAGGCAGGGTTCACCCTGGACAGGTCACCAGACTATCANTTAATGATTAAAAGAATGAAAAACATCCATCCATCTTCGTAACCGCTTATCCTCTTGAAGCCTATCCCAGCTGACACTGGTGAGAGGCAGGGTTCACCCTGGACAGGTCACCAGACTATCACAGGGCTGACACATAGAGACAGACAACCATTCACACTCACATTCACACTCCATGTCCAATTTAGAGTCACCAATTAACTTGCATGTCTTTGGACTGTGGGAGGAAGCTGGAGCACCTGGAGGAAACCCACGCTGACACAGGGAGAACATGCAAACTCCGCACAAAAGGGCTCCCTCCTGGGGTCAAACCAGGAACCCTGTTGCTGTGAGGTGACAGCGCTAACCACCGCACCACCGTGCCGCCTGAAGACCATTCAAGATTTTGTAAATTTAATATATTATTACTCATTAAATTTGGAGTGCATTCTGACTTGTTTAGGACACAAACCTTAGGACTTGACCTTTGACTTGTCAGTCTTGACCCTGGACTTGAGTCCAAAGACCTGACACTAACTTGTGACTTGCAAACAATGACTTGGTCCTACCTCTGTATAAATGCAGTCAGGGAATATTAATGCTTTGTACAAGGTAGGGCTGGACGATATGACCAAAATCTCATATCACGATATAGGTCATTTCATATCCCGATAACGATACATATCACGATATAGCACATTTTAATCCAATGAATAAAAAGTTTATTGAGAAAGCTGGTGAATCAGATCAATGAAACATTATTTTTTGTTGTTATGTTCTAAAGCACAAACATGCCCACACACCTCCGCTCAACACTGAGGCTATACTCCAAATGACAAAAAATATTGCCGTAAAAACTGTAATTTGCGTCACAACGATATTAACAATAGAGCAAAATATGAAATGATAGACATTTTTCTCTCGTCACACGATATATATCGTCATATTGCACAGCCCTAGTACAAGGATGAATTGCAAAAACAGTTGAAGTGAATCAGACTCTGAGTTGTCGCCATTTAAATGTATCATGTAACTCTAGCACCGCTTATTCGTCAAACACCAATAGGATGTCTTCATTCACTGACTTAAGTTTTGCAGTTATTTGGAATTTCAGAGAGGTATTTGAGATATTTTGTTGTGTTTTCAGGCATAAAAAAGATGTCAGACTGCTACTGTCAACTACTGTACAACTTATACTTTGCAAATTATTAAAAACTTCAGTTTATAAAATACAATACATTGTGACAGATTAAAATGCCTTAGAGAAGGCCTTTAAACTAGATTTTTTTAAACATTAACATTAAACATTAAAATACTTCTTACAGTTGTTTACACTGTAAAAAAATAATATAATAATATTAGGGGGCATACTTTTAGTTTTGATAATTTAAGTACAATCTTCTTGTTTTGAGCTTTTACTAAAGACATATTTTGTATGCATGACCTTTACTTGTAATGGAGTGTTTTTACATATTTGTATTGCAGCTTTTACTTAAGTAAAGGATCTGAATACTTCCTCCAGCACTGTCTGCAGATCAGCAGCGACATGTTCCAGGCTGCTAGTTTTTTGCCTCAGATTATGATCCTGTTCTCCGAATCTCAGCGCAGCTTCAGATGTCAGAGATGTCTGTGCACACATTTGTAAACACCACACATACAAACACACAAACACGACTGCGGTCTATTGGTTCAGCTCTGAGGAGGCAGATAGATTCCTCTGAGGTTTACAGTGCAGATGAACAAACTGCGTTTCCTCTCCGTCGCTGCTGAAATATTCACGTCTCTCTCAGGAAAAGCTGCCGACATGAAGGAAACTAAGACCACTGCTGGCAGAAGTGGCTCTTTATCATGCAGCTCTCCAGCATTAGTGATGCATACACTTCACTGTAGTAGCTCCAGTTTATTCCGCTCATGTTTTTATATTCAGGAACTTCCGCGTTGATGATTACATTAGACTCACAGAATAAGCCGTGGCGCTCATCAAAAGTAAATCAAAGTAAAACCCAGAGACACGTCTCTGAGGACGTGTCTGAGGCTGGCACATGAAAAGACCAAAACCAACAATATGTTTATTTGTCTCCCAGTACCTGTCTCACTGACTTCCCTACCCTGTCTGTGGGTCTCAGTAAGGCTGGATAAAACGTCCACCTTACAACTGAAGGAGAGAAGTTAACTATAACTCCTAAGAAATATCCAATCATGGGAGCTTCAGATTCTGTCATGTGTTCCGTCAACGGCAAACCTACGTAAAAGATTGAAAAGCTGGTAAAACATTTAACAGTTTAAAATGTAATGTGTACATTACTATGCAGTGGATATGCTGAAACTTATACAATAATGTGTGGCTATGTTTAGGCACAAACACCATTTGGTTATGGAAAGGAAAAGATTATGTTTTGGCTTAAAATACCCAGTTTTACCGTCATAATCAAGGCTGGAAATGATGCAAAATCCTGCTTAATAACACCCAGTTCTGGTGACACAATCACCGCTCTAAGTGCCACAATGTCTCACTAAAAACATCCGGTTTTGTTGTTTCTTGTTCCCCAACACTGGTCTGCAGCTTGGCAGCCGTCTTGCAGCCTCAATTATCCAGAAGACTCCTTGTGTTTTTTAGCCGAGAAACATTAAATAGATCCGTTACAAGAAAACTCTGAAGGCTGATGAAAATACAACCACACTTTTCTCCCAAAGTAAGGTTAAGTGCAGTAAAATAAAATGTTGCTGTAACGTGTTGTTTATGACCTATTTTCCAGTTCCAGTTTGTGCATAAATAATTAACTCTATTGTGAATGTAGCTAATTACACAGACGTGCATTGGTTATATTGATCTGTTTATTGTCCTTAGAAAAACCCTACTTACATTTTTACACTCTCACTGCTCAGAAAAATATCTTCATTATATTTTCTTCCACTGTGTGTACGCCAAAGTAGATATTTACACCCACATCAAAGCAATCTTTATACAGAAATTATGTCATTAAACTCTGAGTGACAACATTAACTACATATGTGATAAACAAGATGAATTTGGTCGAAAGTGTGTAAGAGATTTGTCCATATGTACATTTGCTAATTCAGACATGACGCAACAATATCATTAAAGGGAGGAAGGAGTAAGACATTATGTGAGGGCACGTGTGTGCATCAAATACAGAGGAATCTCATTAAACTGTAATGATCATGCAGCGCGTCATTAACTGTAGTAATAATGAATCCAGCTCTCTGATGGCTCGGTAACAATCAGGAGACAAAGAACATGATCATTTTTCCCCTAAAGCAACAGCAGAACCTGCAGAGCTCATCAGAGCTTCAACCACGGGTCTGCAGCAGCAAATTACAGCCACCTCCACACATGATGTTAACATGCTTTTAGGCAGCCATGTTCATTAAGACATAAAATAAATGAAAACAGCAAGATGTCACGTTTGGGAGAGATTAAACTGGTGGACAAAAAAAGCATAAACTTACCTCCTGATGATGCCATTGTCAAATCATTGCTTTCATCCTCATATGTGTACAAGGCCCTGTGAGAAAGAGAAAGAGACACATTTTCAACAATTTGATTTTGCATGAGCCGTAAACAATCAGTCAAACAATTAATTTACAGATTTTTAAGCAACAAGAGACGACAACCATGTGAGACTGTTGGTAAACCTATGGTGCTTTGAGCTAAATGCTAAAGTCAGTGTACAAACATGCTCACAATAGCCCCTTTTCCACCACAGGAACTTTTATCAATTACCCGGAATTTTGAAAAACCTAGTAGGGAGGTAGGACTTTTCAAGATTACCCAGAATTCTTGAGGGGCGGGGCTGTTTGTCGAAGAACACTGTCCAGTTGAAGACACACTTGCAGCGTTCCACACTTCCTGGTACGGGAAGCCGCTGCAAGCTTTATTTCATTTCTACAGGTCTTCACTTCGATTGTGTTTTGATTAAAGATGGGTACCGACACCCGGTACTAAATTAGCCCCGGAGCTAAATTATTAAAGACCATAATATTGATAAGCGCTAACGGTATCGGTTCTTTTGTGCCGGCGCTGATCTCCTCTACACACAACTACACACACACCGACGCAACCGGCGAACAGCCGAGCGGTCGCGGTGGAAACGAACTTGAAAATGACTCGAGTTGATGGCAGCTACACTCATTACTGTAAGTGACATTAACCCTTAGAGAGTAAGAAGCCAATACTTTATCAATACATGTGTTCAGCAGCATCAACATGTAAACATGTAGACAGTGATATTCAATATGCTCCGCCCACAGTCTCTCATCCACCGACACTAACGTTATGTCTTACACAAGGACAGCACGCCAGTTCAGCTGATAGTGTTACTAATAAAATCAAATGACAGCTGTCTGTATGTAGACTAACTTAGTTTGACACTTATCTTAAAATATTTTTAAACTTAGCTACTGGCCGAGACAAACAGCCCCAACTCTCTACACCACCGTGTTACCAGCCAATAAGCTGGCGGAGCCAATACAGGGCACACACCGAATCATCTACGCCATCACGCTCATTTGAATAAATTATCCGAAACTTTGAGGTGCGGTGGAAACGCAGACCACACAGAATTTGTTCAAACCAACCAGGAATGTGTTTACCTGGGTAAACGAATTCCTGGTCATAAAAGTTCCTAGAAATGTTGGTGGAAAACGGGCTAATGACGCTGCCAACATGCTAATGTTTAGTTGTTTAGTGGTTAGGCCTAAAAATGTTTACTAGTTTCCAATTTTTGTGTTTAGCCTTTTTGAATTCTAACATTTGTAGGGCTGTAGCCAAATATTCGGATATTCGAATATTCGTTTCTATGGGTAGGTATTCGTTATGAAAATTTGGTATTCGTATTTACTTAATTTTTTTTATTTATTTATATATTTTTTTAACATATTTTGTTGGTGCTAAATGTAGTCCTTTTGTTGTCAGTAAATGTAGGTTATCAATAAAAATCAAAACTTTTAAATTGCATTGTTAAAAATGTGAAAATATAGTATCGCCTACCAACGGAGCTTGTGCGCACGGCAGGCTTGAGCACATCCGTCTGAGGCTGTGGATCAATGCCAAGTTTTACCACTTTATCACTATTCCCTCTAACTTTTTCCATTATATTTTGAATTTAATATGAATTATGGAACCGTTTTTGTCAACATTTGTTTCCCCCGTTTTGTACAATAAATTATTGTTTAAAGTTTCAACAAGTTTCTTTTACAGCGCGTGACACAAGTGTGTTTTGAAAACAAGCGCAGACTGTCACCTGCTCAACGCATCAGTACCTTCGGATGCCATGACAGTAATAGCCAATAATGTCAAAATATCATTTACAGACCGATTTAACAGACAATCACTGCTGCCCGACCCGCAGGTCCATTTGCGGGTCCCGCGGGTTACGGGTCGACCCGCGCATCACTACTCAGCTCAGTCTATAAGGCTGTACACAACAGTAAGGCTATAGACATTATATTCTATTCAGGCCGGCAGAACCAGCAGCGCATCGGCTCTACAGTGCACGGCACTGCTGATTAACCATTTTATATTTTATTGCAGTGTCTGCCAGCAACCTATTACTTGCAGAGGCTTCCTACAACTTGTTTCAATGGTTCCGATTTAATCAGAAGACAAATTAAACAGGATGACTAGCCAATGTGAAAATCACATTCAGTCGGCAGCATGCTAATTAGTTAATGCTAGCATGCTAACACGCTCAACTAAGGTGATAAACATGGTAAACACACCTGTTTACCTGCTAAACATCAGCATTACAGCACTGTCATTGTGGGGATGTTAGCATGCCGATATTAGCATTTAGCTCGAGGCACAGCTGTGCCTAAGTAGTCTCACAGAAACACTTGCATGACTGTAGACTCTTATCCTTGTTTTTACAACACATTACATTTATTTGGCAGACACTTTTGCCCCACGCAACTTACAGTAAGTGCCCTCAATCACTGCCGTATATGAACAAGAGGCAGAAGTTATCAAAAATTTGCGAGTGCATCTCTCTCGGTGCTACAGAACAAGAGCTCAGAAGTGCTTTCCCATTTCAAAAACCCATCTTCTATATTACCACTCTCTGTGGTGAATTTCCTAACAGTGTTTCAGGCTGATGTTGATTCAGTTAGCTGTCTGTTAACACTGCAGTGCTACACGCCACAACCATACCCCTCTCTTTGCTGCAATCACATACCAGTTGATTAACACCAGATAAAAACCAGCTGCTTCATGATGAAGATGGCTGAGAGAAGTGACGGAGGTCGACACAACAAGTGACTCCAGACACTAGAGTTACAAACCTCTTTAGGATGACTGATAGAGCTGCTTTATCTGCTCAAGCCTGTGTGTGTGTAAAGCAGATTACTTGGTTTGATTAATGACTGTGGGAACTCTTGTCAGTCTCTGCATGGATTAGAAAAGCGCACACGTCCTTAACAAACACAGTTTTGTACCACTGAGGACATTCACTGACATAATACAGTCCCCTCAGCTTTTATCTAAAACTAACTCTAACTGGATAAACAAGACAAAATGTCCTCACTTTCCAGTTTAAAACTTTGGCCTGCACAAATATAAAAGACCAGACACTCACACACTGTCACAAATGTTCTCTCTCAGCCCGACCTCTGTTGCCCTCTCCACTGAAGTCCTCTTTTCTAACACAACAGACGCAATTACACTCACATCCACAGTATATACAGGCACACTCAATGCATTATATAAAATCAATTACGTGCATGCCCACACACATCCTCATGCTTTCACACACATATACACCCCTGACCTCTTTGGCTGGGGTTAAATGAAGGTGACAGACATAACATTTGCGGATAAAAACTGTTTGACCTCCTGGAATGACCCCGCTGAAAAATCCATTTACTTGATGACTGAACTCTTTACAACAAAACAACACGTCTGTAGCCATACCATCCATTTATATACAAGAACTCATACATCTATTCCACTAGTGGGGTAAAAACGTAAAGTTTGTTAGCACAGTCTAAAGGGTTTATCATCTGTACAGTGGCCATTTAAGGACATCTCAGACTCAGCAGACTGAGCTCCATGTTGTCAGACTCACCAAAAAATGTCTTCCCTTCTGTTCCTGAGTTACAATGTTAAATATTTATCAGAGAAGTGTTTTTGCAGAACATGATGACATCACAGTAAGCTGACCTTTGACCTTTTAGATACAAAATGTCATCATTACCTCTGCCAAGGAGGTCATGTTTGTCTGTTTGTCTGCAACATAACTCAAAAAGTTATGAACAGATTTTTATGACATTTTCAGGAAGGGTGGATAATGGGACAAGGAACAGATGATAAAATTTTGGTGGTGATCGGTTGAAGGAAAGTGGATAAAATAATAAAAAAGTCTATCGTCTGACAGCCTCAGCAGCAATTAAGACGGTGAAAACAGCGCCATCTGGTGGCTGGAAAGCACGTCTTGTTCTACTTGCTAAATGTTGTTGAAATTCTAAAGTTGAAATTAATGTTCTGTGTTGGTACAAAATAAAAACGAAATAAATACACCACAGTGTCTCCATGGTGAAGGCATATATAACCTAATAATGACAGTGATGCAAATAACCTAATTGTGATGCAGGCTGCAAAATCTGATGCAGAGGGGGAGGGAATATCACCTACTTGGCGGAGGTCTGCTTTTCTAGTTTCATAATTTTATCCTATTAGACACTTTCAGAGTTTCAGAGTTATGGCCACAATCATGTTTTGTGAGGTCACAGTGACCTTGGCCTTTGACCTTCAACCACCAACTTCTGTTCATTGTTGAGTCCAAGTGGACGCTTGTGCCAATACTGAAGTAGTTACGTCAAGGTGTTCTTGACATACTGCGTTCACAAGAATGCAACGGTCAAGGTCACAGCGACCTTGGCCTTTGACCACCAAATTCTGATCTGTTCATCCCTGACTCAAATTGGATGTTTGTGCTAAATCTGAAGAAACTTCCTCAGCAGACAGACGGACCTGAAAACATAATGCCTTCAGCCACGACTATAAACGGCACAGAGGCATAACAACACCGTTTTATACACACACTGTCAGCTAGTATCCAAGAAATATTCAGATTATTTACTCTAAGTAAATGAATCAATACCACATTATAAAGATACTCCATTACAAACACAGGCAAAGAAGTATAGCAACAAAATGTACTTAAGGTATCAAAACAAGTGGTGTGTTAGCAATATATATCATTGGATTATCATTATTGATGCATAACATAATCATGTGCTGGTGAAGGTGAAGCTACTGTAATTGCAGCTGCTTTAAATTCTCTTGGGCAGTGCAATCTTAAACAATGCACCATTTCTTTAACACATCCGAAAAGAAACGGGACGTTACAGCTGTCAGATAAATATAGTTTCCCTCTGAAATGTGGCACTACATGTAGCATAAAATGGATATACTGAAGTACCTCAACACTGCAGTTAAGAACATAACTTGACTAAATGCATTTAGTAACCTTCCAACACTGGGAGTATCTTTAGATATGTTTCCATGGGTATAAAACAATATTTTGACATGCGGCATGTGTTTAAATGATGGACTTTCTGTTGGGTCAGCTGGAGAGGATTTAAACACGTCAGTGCTTCCAGCTTTATTGGCTCTGGATGACTACAAGATTTTCACTCTAACGTCGACCGACTCTCCATCAAATCAGGAGAAGTTATGGAAACTGAAAACCATGAGGACGAGACGGAGATCAAAATTGATTTTCCTACATATTGACGGCATGCAGGGATTGAGGTTAGAGAAATTACCCTTTAATCTATCAGGGTTTAAACAGGAGATTATAAACTGGGGGGCAGAGCACTGTAGATTATTGAAGATTATACTGATTTAAAAAAAACCTGCAATATAAAACTCTTCACCAAACTCTCAATCAGCACAAAAGCTCTGAGCTGCTGCCAGTAATTTATATCGATGTAGTGTTTCTGTGTGTCATTTGTGAGTGAGTGTGAGTGCACTTTGTCTTCATCGGGTTAACAAACAATTTTCTATCTGCAAACTTTAGTTAGCACAAGAATACCCCGAAGAAGCTCCCACTGCATCAGCACGGACATAACATTCCCCAAAATAAGAGTTTTTGTTTTTGACTCCTTTTGGTTAAAGACGTGACGCAGGGGCCTCTGTAGAAGTTACAGTTAGAAGTCAGGATTAGCCTGTGGGATACTGAACTGACATTTACAGTGACACAAACATTGTAATGTACGGTTTCTTTCCTCATTTTAATCTTACTGTCTTGTATGAACTCAAACATACAACCTAAACAGATACATGTTGAGGTGATATTGGGATCTTAAATAGTTTAAAATGCTAGAATTGTGAGGCTTTGTGCTTTTAAATGTAGTTTGCAAGAGAGGATTTTATTTTTCACAGCTGTATGCACCATTGTCGACGTCCATGTGTCTCTGTGTGGTGTGGCGGGTATTACCAGTCAGGCTCAGTCCAGATGATCTCATGCTGTTTCAGCCTGAAGCTTTAGTCTGGCCACCGTCTGACTTTCTGCTGACCTCATCTCCCCTCCCTCCATCCTGTCTGTTTCTGCCGAGTCACTTGCTGCTTCCAAAAATCTCTCTCTCCCTCTCCGCCTCCCTCCCTCTCTCTCTCTCTCTCTCTCTGTGCCAGCCGGCAAATTTCATCACCAAAACCTCATCTTCTCCAATCAGCTCCATTTATCCATCCTCTTTTTCCACTGTCAGTCTGCTCATTTTCAGCCACAGGCAGCTGTTTTCAACAAGAAATGATGTAAAAACCTGCAGTGTACAATATCTGCTCAGCACCAAAGTGGAGCATTTAGCAGCTAAGAGCCAGATAGAGGAGGCCAAACGGGAGCTATAAGGAGAGTGAGTATTGGACTTAAGAGAAACACAATTTCAAATGAATGATATTGCTGCTTCGTAACTGCTGGATGTCTAAATAAACAGCTGTTATCTAACACATAGAGTGTCAATGTACGGCTTGTGTGCAAAAATGATCACCTCTGATTGATGCAAAATGCTTGCTGGGATACTTGTCTGACCAAAGTCAGCTTGCAAAGGACATTTTGGACTGTACTTGTTTATATGCAGATTTCACATTGGAGCATCACTTGAGCTGTGACTGATGAGGTCAATGAGAGCAAAACTACAGACGTGGACGCAGATTGAGTCACGACATGTTTGTCCAAAATTAATGTATCTCCTGAGGACACTGGGCTCTGAGCATCACACAATGAGACACATCCAGGTCTGTGTTGAGGACAGAGCTACTACTACTATTACTACTACAGATATAGCGACAGCTATGGTCGTAGTAACGTAACAACAAACCAGTAGAAAAGCAGCGTCCTGGAGGCAGGGCAGGAAAG
Organism: Epinephelus moara; assembly: GCF_006386435.1. NCBI lineage: Eukaryota > Metazoa > Chordata > Actinopteri > Perciformes > Serranidae > Epinephelus > Epinephelus moara. The sequence goes on along the minus strand of NC_065508.1, from coordinate 3,459,512 downwards.
GAAAGATTGAATGGCAGATTAGATGAAAAACAAAGAGAGCATAAAAGGATTACAGATGATAAAGACAACAGAGTGTAAAAAGGATGGATGGGAAAAAAGCATTTAAGAATGAGAGAGAGAGAGAGAGAGAGAGAGAGTGAGCACATATGAGTCTCAGTCGCTCGTTCGATGCTCTATAAATAATTCTCTTTAAAGCAGACAGCTGTTTATTATTCATTTAAAGCCCTCATGACCTAGAAACAGCTCTGTGTGTGTGTGTGTGTGTGTGTGTGTGTGTGTGTATGTGCACGCGCGCACAGCTGGGCATGTAAAGAGGAAGAGAGGAAGGAAGAGGAGAGGAGAATAAAAGGGAAAATACAAGAAAAAGAGGAGAGCAAAGGGGAAGAGACGGGGGACAGAAGGAGATGTCGCACTGAGTAAAAGGACGAAGGGAAAGGGATGGGAAGGGAGAGGAAAAGAGAGAAAAGGATAAGATGAGGAAGGATAAGGAGAGAGAGGAAACTAACAGGCGGGGAGGTTAAAAGTAGAGACGATCAGTAGGAGGAGGCGGAGGAGGAGGAGGAGGAGGAGGAGGAGGGAGAGAAAAAGAACAAACAGTCAGCAGCAGGATAAAAGATTAAAGGAACAATGAGGGACTGATGGAGACTAAATCAATGAACTAATCACAAGTGTGCAGGTCATAGTCAGTGAGCTCTTCTGGGTATCACCCCGACCTTTCCATGAACAAGTTTGGTTCATGGCAATATGTGTGTCATCTTTTCATACATATTAGTCTGGAAGAAAACGCTTTCCTTTAACATTTTTTTATCATAAAAACATTTTTTTTGTCATCAGTTTTGAGCTAATTTGAATTTGAACACAGCCCACGCAGTCATTAACTACCCCCCTCACTCGAGTGACAACTAATGACACTATAGAGCAGCTGCATTTTACAAACACAAGAAAAACAACAACAAAAAAATCAGTGGTTTAATCAAATTCAACCACAACAATATCATACGTCTGTGTTTCTTGCAGTGCATTCGCACAGGATAAGCGAAGTCTATATTTTACTCGAATTTACTGACATTGCGGCCCGGATATGATGTCAAAGCTGTGCACATCGTAACATCCGCTGCTGAGTTGCCAACCACCAATAAAATCCAAAGAAGAAGAAGAAGACATCCGCTGCTGCTGCGTGCTGCTGAGTCACATCCATGTGCTGAGCCGTGGCAAAGCGAAATGGCTGCAGACACTGGACGCGCGAGGAGAGGCTGAGTTTAACTGCTGTGTGGGGTGAGACACATTACCAGAGGCAATTTGACGAAATGGTGCACAACCACACCGTTTGGGAAAATATCCACAAAGAACTCCTGCTCCGGTGCCCGTCTCCTACAATTGCACCTAAAATGCTGTCAAAACTGTCATTCATAATTTCCACCGCAGCCTCCAGAGGTAGAAAAAAGGCGCGCAATTAAAAACAACAACAACTAAAATACCCCCCAATCCCTGAGATGCAGATTCGCACGGGACTAGTATTATCATGGGACGTCTGTGTTTGCCGAAATATAGTAGGTAATTAATACAAATTACAGGCATGGCGCATTTGCACGGGATTAAGATCACAGACATCCTCCGCAATTATTACAAATTACCAGAGGTCCCCAGGTAATACTAATCCCGTGCGAATAGGGCTCAAGTTATAACGCCATCTATAGGACATTAGAATTATGACTCTTGTCCAGAACGAGCTGAGGGCTTTGTCGAAGTCCACTGACATGCTTCCATTTTTCGTGCGTTCCTTTCCCCTGAACATCTTTCAATAGAAACATTTTCTGGGACCGTATTATATACAATTTAGATTTTCTGGGGTGAACTATTCTTTCAGTACTGAGCAACATATTCCATGTATGAAGGATGTTGTGGTGACTGGATTGCTCAACGAAAGCAGACCGCTGTTAATTTCCTGTTTCCATCCATGCTTTAAACCGTAACGATGAAGGTCCCCTAACCTTAACAAAGTAGTCATTTTAACCCAAACCCACGATCTTATCCGAAACCAAATAAAGATTATGTTGTGCCTAAACTAAATTATTTTCCAACAGTAACTTGTCACAATTCTGGAAGGCATCAGATCAGAGAATAAACTTATTTTCAGGACTTGTTGATTTTACATTATCAGCAAAAAGCAAACAACATTTATCCATGATTTTTCAAATCTTTGGCATCGAATCCAAAATGCCTCCTCACATTACTTCACCAGATTGTTTGGCGTCGTGATTATTTCCTCAGAACAGCTTACTAGCTCTCTCTATTTTGCATTAGCGCGTACAACACTTTGTACACAGTGAATTTTGAACAGATCATTACAAATTGAATATTACAATTTTCCCCGTGTTCAAGCAGAAGGTTGAATTTCAAATAAAAAGTGTCAGGCCTGAAGCACACACATATACACACATATACATCTATATAGGTCAGAGGGGCTCATTGAACGGTTCAGTGAGTATGTAAATGATGTGACTCAAGCTGTGGCCTTCACAGTCACCAGATCTCGACCCAACTCACTATCTATGAGAAATATACTATTTATATATCATTTTCTCGTGCGTGTGTGTGTGTTCGTGTGTGAGCATGCCCACGCTGCTTTTGATGTGCAGAAGAAGCACTGTAGTGTTTTTAACTGGAGGCGGCACAACAGCTTCCCTCTCTAATCTGCTTTTTACTGTAGGAGGCTGTGTGTGTGTGTGTGTGTGTGTGTGTGTGTACACAGTGAACTAACAGTCACTTTCATATAGCCGATTTTATTATCCTTCTCTGTGTAACTGTGTCATCTTTTGGTGCTAAAAAGACGTTACTCGATGTTAGCGTTTATTTCTCATTTATTAGAGTTAGCAGAGCACTGAAGCAGTTCGCCTTCACCTACATAGAGATATAATTAAAGTGCAGAGGCACTATCAGTGGCGGAGAAAAGCTCGGAGAGGAAATTCTAAATGACATAATTGCTGCAAGGTTCGCAGAGTTAAAAATACAATTTCATGTCATTAAACACATTCTGTGTCTGGACTTAATCAAGATCATTGAAGACAGACTCAATTTATCTCAGCTGAAACTGAACAAATTAACCTGGCACTGTATCTTCAATTATCTTGTATTTTCTGTCCCTTCTTCCTTGGTCTCTCTTCTTTCTGTGTCGTCTATCACACACGAAACAAAAACCATATTTCATACTGTTGCACACAATGCAGCATTCAAACACACACATGAAGCAGACTGGATCGTTTCTTCCCTCCCTGTCCATTAAAACAACAGGAGTCTCAACAGGAAGAAGCTACAGAGCCAGTTATTTTAAGCTGAAAGCTGGTCTGCACCGTGCCAGAATTAAAAATCACAAATCCTCAGGACCAAGAGGAAACTAACAGCTGATTTTAAGGAATATTCCAGGAGGTGAATAAACAGAATCAGAGAGGAGGAACTGTGGTGACACGCTGAATCTCACTTACAGGAACAGGATGGCTCAGGACTGAATAAACACCTCTGTGACACAGTCTCAACAAACACAGGACAGTGTCAATTTTACAAATCTGTTTTTTTTTTTGCTGTTGTTTTAAGCAACAGAACTTCCATTAAGAAACGTCTTGTTTTAAAGGCAAGTGCCAAGAGCTTAAAACTGGCAGGTCTGACCAAAAAAGGAAAAGTATTTTGGTTTGAGAAGAATCTAAACAGGTACGTGCTTGAAGACGGACAAGAGCTCAAACTATGTGGCGACATGTTGTGTGAGTTTATTATTTTGTCCACCTCCTGTATGAAGGGTCGGCATGGCAGTGCATGACACTGGCTTTGAAGATGTTAAAAAAACAGAGGCTGCCAAGATAAACCACCCCACACACCCCACAGGGGGTTTCACCATGGCAACCAGGCAGCATCCCCCCATCGTTATCTCGGCAACAGCAGTTTTTGACCTGAGGGGAGCGACGATGTAAAGATATTCATGGTGGGAAGGAGGAGGGTGTAGGACAGCTGAAGGGCAAAATACACACACACACCAGGTGAGCACACAGCATGCTCTGTACGTGTGTGTGTGTGTGTGTGTTGGATGATGATCCAGCTGGCCTCACATCACATCTTAAAAAAAAGGATGCAGACCTGACACTGAGCTCCGTGTGCAAATTCTACTTCACATTGCAAACAGCAGGTCATTAGAAAAATGTGTTGCAGTATCAACTTAATGTGGTCATAAAACTAACAATAACGTCACATTTAATCTCAAAAATTAAACTAAAAATGTGTTTTTGTCTGTCTGAGACGCTCATGTTCCTGTGTGGCTGACACACACTGCAGATGACGCTGCTGATGTTGACTGCAGCAGGGCTTCAGACGCAGTCAGGCAGGTCTTTTGGCTGGTGCTGCCCAGAGTGCTTTTGTTCAGAGCTGGGTATCATCTGAAATTGTCCTAATTAGTGACTAAATGATTCTACAGTTTCGGTATTGAAGCAATATTTTTTTTTCAAAATATAAGCATGTTTTTCTACTCTAAAGCACTGCTGCTTGAGACCTAAAAGATGCCCAGTGCCTATTACTCAAGAGCCCAAAAACTTTAAATACATTTATACGTCTGACGTAGTCTCTCCACACGACAATCAGAGATCACTGGCTTCTGATAGTCTGGGGACACTCCTTTCTAAAGTGTATTTAACACACCGGAGAAAACGGCCGGCAACAAAGCAACGCCTCTTGCATTTTTTAAAAGGACACGCCCTCCCGGAAATGTGCGCTCCCCCTTTTCTCGTCCGCAAGGAAACAAACACACAGAGAGCTTGAAAATGGATGCCGAGAGATTTAACTCCGTTTTATCAAACGTGTGCTCAGTCCACAAGATTGTGGAAATGAAGGACTTACAGCGACTTTGTTTAAAACTTTTAACGCAGTCGGACTATGTTTACGAGCACAAGAGTTCAGCGAGCCACCGAAGGACCGCCCTGCAGATTTACTATTGGTTCTGCAACGTAGGGAGTTTTTTTTAAACTCTGATTGTATCTGCCCATCTAAACACAAAATCAGGGAGAAAGTCATCAGTCTTTAGTTAAGCAAAGCATCTAAAGACTGACTTGTGAGTCTATGTCTGACCCAGTATACTGTACACTGAGGCAATGTTACACTGGAGCTTTAATATTCTCCTCATACATGTCAGTAGCACAAAGGGTTTTTAGGTAATGAATACAATAACACTCCCGTTCTAAAATAGCAGAGGTGGTAATTATGAAAAATTGTTCTTACAATGAGTGTTATCGGATTTATAAACTAAAAATCTGATTGGCATGAATGAGGAAAACAGCTTGATCTCTGTTTTGTTAACTTCCAGGAGTCACACGCTGAGTGACTGACGTCCAAATGGTCAGTTTGCAGGTGGAGTACGGATCGTATCCCTGCATTTAACACTAATAAAGACCAGATGGTTGAAAACGTTTTGTGTACTGCAAGACATATAATCAAGTAAACTTGTTGAATGATATATTTTAGAGTACGTCCTCTCTTCTTTACATGGACACCCAAACTTCCTGGCAGTGATGATGTGACCACATGTGACGACATCAGAGGTTCAAAAGAGAGAAGCAGTAAAGAGTTACTCTTTAAATGAGAAACTGTCTGTATGCGTTTGACAGTATTTGATACCAGCTCTCGGTACTTGACCGCTGCCAGGCCCTGTCTGTGCTAACATGCTACAAGCTAAGGGAGTTAACATACTGTGGTTCTTCAAACGAGTTTTGCATGTTCATACAGTAGGCCAACATGCCAGCATCACATTCCATGCAGTTGCTTTTAGATTAACCTTTTAATCAGCAACAGGGAGAATTTTTACGAAAAGGTCACAGTTGCTAACTGTAAAGAAATATAACAAGAACGAGTAACTGGAGCGTCCATCTTGAAAGTAGCAGAGTAACAGTGTTTTGCAGGCTTTTTAAAATGAGAGCTGAAGACCAGGATGTGCATTTAACCATCTTAATGACGCTGAACAACTACGAAAGACTCAGTAATATGTTTATTAAATCAGTTTGACTTTCTAAGGCTCCGAGCTTTAAGAATTGCACCAGTTGCTATGACAACCCAATGAAAATTAGCAGTATTGAGTGTACCACAGTTTAAGTACAGAGGAAAGCAATAAAGCTTTAAAGGTTTGAAATGGAAAGCGTCTACACTCGTTGTACTTTGAGGCCTCTTGGACCGGCATCACCAGAGGGCTGATGTTATGATTCCTGCCAGAAAGCTCTTTGCTGTTCTGAGCCGCTGCTGTCAGCCTTCCTACTGACTCAGTGAAGACGAAACACAGGAGAGAAGCCGACTGCAGAGGCTCATTAAGGAAAAGAAAAAGCAGATTAAGTGGAGTCAGCACTTAACTATGAGACTGAGAGACATTAACAGAGCGAATGAAAGAGAGAGAGATGTTTCTGTAATGTTTCCAAATCAAAAGATGTCAGTTCTGCAACTCCATCAATTTAAACACATGCAGTAAAAATGGTGCAATAAGTTTTATGTTATGTTGTCTCAGAACAGCAGACATTATGTGCATAGAACAGACAGTGAGAGTAAAATTTATCTTGAGCAACAAAACCAAACTGCATCTAGTAGCATAAAATGAGTGAGGGCATAGTGTGACAATAGACTCTGTGATCTAATACAGACACAACTGTAGCGTGTGCAGTGTCTCTTTCTGTTATTTGTCCAAATTCAAAAGCAAAGCACGCTTTGTTCCCCCAAAATCTAATATTTATCCACTGGGTTTGAGAGTTATAGATCCCTCTCGGGGTTTTTAATGGCCAGAGGGAAAAGAAAAATATGTGTGGTTGAAGAGATACGCAGAACAGAGAGACTGTAAATACAGACAAAGAGCTGTGAAGACAGAAGCAGGCAGACAGAGAGCATTGTGGGATAGGACAGAGAGAACTAGGGGGGATGATTAAGCATGCTGGCAATGACTGTTATTCCTGTGGTCGGATAACGTTGCGTGATTTATTGAGCGAGAAACCTACAACGGTGACTTAATGCAAAAGAAATGAGGCAGACAGACTTGAGGACAGAGAATTATGGGTAATGTTTCAGGGGGGAGTGAAACAGGGCATTAGGGAACAGCCGTGACTCCTGTTCCTGTCGGTCTGGGAATGCAAAACTCTGCACGCCGATCCGATGAGTAAGACACGAGCGAGAGTGGTGTGAAAGGCAGAGATGGGGAAAACAAGGCCAATAATCTGTAGCCGAGCCATAATGCTCATTACAGACAACTAAAGAGTTGTATGGAGGAAGAGCTGTAGAGATGTTTATTATTATTCCATAATGTGGCAAAAATGTAAAGTTTGTTCTGAGGGTTGCTGTAACCGAAACCAAGGGTTCATCATCTGTTTTTTTCAGACTTATCAGGCTCAGCTTTACACTGTCAGAAATTTCATCAGTTTCAGATTAATTTTATCCGCCTCAGCTGAGGCTCAGCTGTGCTCTGAAATGGATGCTAACTACATAATGCTAATAATGTAGGTAAATGCTGCTGGTACAGACAACACAAGAAATGCAGCACAAAAACAGAAACAAGCTTCCTGTTCCTCATTTGACAGCAGATCTCAAAACACTGCAGAGTCAAGGGGGGGCTTAACAGTGCTGTCTGACAAAGATCAGTTACAGTAGCGTACAGAGTAGAGTACAGCTACTATGCACATATCTTACTTTGTATGGTGCAGTTACAAGACAATATTTTGGGGGGGTAAGATAAGTTTGGAAATGAGGGGAGCCTATTTGCGGACAAAGATATTTTTTTCACACAATGACACAGCTTCCTTCCACAGAGGAGTGTTGCATTATGGGTTGTTATTACATATTTTGGAGGAAATAAATTCCTTAATGAAAACAAATTGAAATCTGTATCAGAGTATATTTCTTGGGCATTATCTCCTGACCACTGGTGAGGGCTGGGACGTAGATGGACTAGTCCAAAGCTTTGCCTTCTGGCTCAGCTCTCTCTTCACCAAGACAGTCCAACGCAAAACCTGCATCCACTTGCGAACACGACCCCGAGACTTGAACTCCTTCGCTTGGGGCAACAACTCACTCCCAACCTATGGTCATGAGCTGAGAGTAATGGCTGAAATAATGAGATTGCAGATACAAGCAGCTGAAATGAGATTCCTGGGCTTGTACACATAAGCCCTTTTTAGATAGGAGTTGTGCAAATTTGCAGGAAAGCCCAATGAATCTTTTTTCAGCATTGGCAGCATAAAAACAAAATCGGGGAGTGCAGCAAAATGCCGCCTACCTACTTTTGTTTATACGGAATGCGCCTTTTTCGGGGCAATGGGGGGCGTGAGCAAGTAACAAAACGTGTAGCTCAGCGTGTGACGTAAACAGTGACGTGGGAGGGAAGCCGCGGNGAAGGCCGCCTCGGTCTGTTTAAACTAAAAGGGTTCCACCAATATGTCTACCCTACGAGGCGGAAAATTGGGCACCTCGGATCAACTCGCCAATCCGCCTCTGTGTGTCTAAACGCTTGCAGCTTGCCGGCAAAATGGCCCAACATTCGCGGAAAATCTGGCAGTGTAAACGGGGCTAATGTCACTCATGCTCCCATTGGTATTCATTTTCCCATCTGTATTTCTGTAATCTCTTCTTTTTTTATTGCCGGCAGACTACGTAGTCATGAGTTGCCACCAGTGAGAAGCGTATTGTCTGTTCTACGTTCTCCTAAAGTAGCACAAAACATGACAGACGATCAAAGGGAAGGATTTTGAAAAATACAGAATGAAGCATTCTGCATATGTTCAACAGGGACACGTCTTTAAGTTTCCAATTGTGTGATGACTGTATTTTCCATGATCGGTTGCAACCCTAGCGAGGATCTAAAAAAAAAAAAGAAGGAAAATGCTTAATCTAAAACTACATAAATATTTTTTGGTTTTCATACCTCATGACTGAATTTTATTCTAAATGACACTGGCTTGCACATGGAGAAGATGTTGGATTATCAACACAACTTAAACCAACAAAATATGAACACCATCTGTTGTCAGTATTTTACGTCGAATTAAAATTGGCATTAGACATTGTCCTGACATTGAATTTACTCATCCAACATCACAACCTAAAGTCAACCAATCATCAATGCCTAACGACCTTGGTGGCCAGCTGGGATAGAATGTCAACATGCATGAGGTTATACTGTCATCTTAAGTTGGGATTGAACCAAGAACGGAGGTTCTGCACAGGTGGAAACTTTGACTTGCGGAAGGCACCAGAGTGAAGATCAGATGATGACCAAAGTCCTTATGATTCATCCTTAGTGGAGCATGATTGTCCGAACATTTATCCAACAGATTTTGAGAGCCAAACTTACAATGCTAAAAATAATAATAAAATAATAGTCACTAAAAATAACCCTAAATAGGCCCACTCAATATTAAAGAAGTACAGAGAAAAGAAAAAATAGACAGTGGAAGAGCTGCATCTCTATTCAGCAAGTGAAAGGGAGAAAATAAGGACAAAAGGATGGCTTGAACATGAGCGACTGTCTGAGCCTGCATTAAATTATAATGAGGGGAAGAAGAAGTCTCTAGTAATGGCTTCCCTTGAGCATATCATCATTGCACTCTAGTGTGTGGTGCAGAGAGAGGTGGAGAGGTTGAAGGGGGGGTAAAAATGAACATGATATTACAGCCATTTACAATTTGAAGTAAGAAAATGTATCATCCATAAAAATGAAAGAAAATCAAAACTACTTTCGACTTTACAGTTCCAATTAAAATAGCATCAAATACTGCAGTAAATGTAGCTGACCATTTTCATCTTTTTGGCCTTTAAAAAGGACATGTTCTTGGTCATGATTCATATTCTATACATATTCCCAAACTTCATCATTAGTGAAGTGCGTTACATGACAACAACAACAAAATGTTTTGACCGTTTTGGATGCAGTATGTACAGTAAGAATGTGTTTACAGAGCTGGGTATTTGGCTGAGCGGCTTGCATGATTTAACGTATGCAACTGGTCTGTGAGTTCCTGTTCCCTAAAGCAGGGCTACAAGTGCTGTGCTGCTTAAAATAGAAATGCTCTGTCAAATTTAATAATTTCCAATAATTTACTGGATAGAGGTCTGGATCCAGATAGAATGGCGTGTGGGTCCAGACCCAGGGGATGGAGCCTGATGGCAGGTTAACACAGGGGACACAATCTGGTCATTTGCTAACAAGAAGGACGGCACCCCACCAAATTTCCTACTGCATATAAGCACACAAAGATGGTGACACGGTTCATTTCTGCCCTCTATGAGGTTATGCAGCGGTCACATCTCAAACAGAATCAACGTTAACAGTTTGACACACATGCTTTTACCCAGCAGCAGAGGCAGAGGATAGTTCAAATGACAAATCTGATAACGCATGTAGGCCAAATGCTAAAACAAGCTTTCAAGAAAGAAGAATAATAGTTGTGTTTCATATGACGCTAAAATAGCTCTTCTTTTGAATATATACAATATATATTTATACTCTAAAACAAAACTGAAGTGTCTGTCTAGCAGCCTGGAGACTGAGCCTGAAACTTTACATGTTTAATGTCAGGAAATGAGGCAAAACAGGGTTTTTCCAAACAAGGTCCCTCAGTGCTTGAGTCAAAGTGCAGCAGACACGATATAGGAGCAACTTTACATCTGCATCTTTCAGAGCTCATGTCCTTTATCCTTTGGTTTACTGACATCTACAATGTCATTGTCTCCCATTGCACATCCCTGCCACTATCCTACATGCTCATGGCTAATAATGGGCTCACCAGATGGAAAGTCAAGATAACTTGCCAAACCAGTAGCTGCTGAGGCAGCAAAATCACTGAAGGAACATTTTCCATCAATACTCAAGAATTTGGTGAGCAAACCATCAGGCTTACCACTCGCCTAACTGTCTGTCTGCATGTTTGGCAGTGGGTCCTTTGTAGTGTTGAGATCGGGAAAAAGGCTGACTCGCATTAGATTTTTAGAAGGAATACTGCCTAGATCAGCAATTGTTTTGTGTTGTTTGAATGAGCTGAGAGAACTTGAACAAAAGCAGCACTTCCCTAAAGGCCTGAGAGACGACACATAAATGAATAGGTCTGTCATTAACAGAATTGGCATTTCTGAAAAATTCTAATCTGTAACCAAAGTCAGTCACACATCACCACTGCCAAGCTTTGTACTTGGCAACAAATGTAAAGACTAGAAAAACAAAGCAAACGCCTGGGGTCACCTTGTTATGAACTATTAAAAGATTATGGTCACATAAAACAAAGAAGTTGAGTTTCCTCCAAAGGAAGTGGAAACCAAAAATTGTTTGGTTTCTGGGTTGTGGAGAAATCCTGTTCTCATGACTAACCCTTAAGTGAAAATGTTTACAGGCATCATTTCTGAACAGAAATGAAACCAGCACTTATAAAACAGAGAAGTTGGATGTAACTTTTACAAACAAAGTGACACTGAGGGGAAAAAAAAGGAAATTAGCTTTGGTCCCTAAACAGTAGGTTTCATTTCTCTTTTGGGCTCCAGGCGATAAACAGTGTCGGCATCCAAGATATGATCCTATTTTAACTAAGAGTAGAGAAACAAGTTAAGTGAAGAGGGATGTAGAACATTAAAGAACTGCATCAGAAGAGAGGCAGAAACCACAACCCAGGACTCCTTACAGTCCCTTAACCTCTAATCCAACTCCAGACAGGTCAACACTGGGTATAAACAGTTTAGAGAGAACACAATAAGTGTTGAGAAGTGTTTGAAAATCTTTCCAGAAATTCCCTTTTGGAAGATAAACCTGGAAGACGAACACATTATCGTCGATCACAATATATCAAAGTGTTTATGTTCCAGAGTTCCAGAAGGTTTTGGAGGGGTTGTTTATCAAAGATCAGACATTTCTAGAATCACTATCAGCCAACAGGAGTGTCCTGAGTTTTTTAAGATGATCATCTGCCTGAGTTGTCAAAGATCTATCTGTCAAAGAGGTCGAGAATATCTATTCTTGACAAGTCTTAAAGGAGCAATAAGCGGAAATTCTTCATTTCTAGATTGAAGGAATTAAAAAATCACTATGTGAAGAACTAGAGGTGTAGTTTTATCTGGAGTATTGCATGACGTCACACACCCTCTGTCTGTGTTGATCTCCAGCCCATTGTTTACAAGCCGGTCCGGCTGCATTGTGTTGATCTCCAGC
>NC_065508.1:3429940-3447218 GCF_006386435.1 Epinephelus moara | reverse complement strand
GATTCAGTTAAATTTAATGTTACAATCGTAGCATGGGTTAATGTCCGGAGCTTGAGTTATTAGCAGCTCTGTCCCAGCAATAGGTCAGGCGTTATGGTTGTGTTAGGTGAGTAGCCCGGCAGCCCAGCTAACATTTGCAATTAGCATTGTAAAATGTAGCCAGGCTAAAACATCGCTCTCACTCACAGAGAAGAGTAGGAACGTTAGCATTAGCTCCCGGTGTTAGCACTAGCCGGAATCCGGCGATGGCTCTAGCCGAGTCGGCTGCCACCAGCTACTGGAGTAACTTACAGCTATGGAGCGCTTCTACCAGCTCTTCTAGTCACTGAGCCTCGCCTCCATCTCAGCAAATATATTACATTTATTACAGGAACCATCATCATTGAAGTAGGCAGGGGAATAGCTACACACAGCAGAGACTGAGAGTGAGTGAAAGACATCGCTAGCTGCTAAACTAAGTTTAGAAGAGGCGGTGGGGGGTGGGGGGGTGGAGAGCAGAGGTAGAGGGAGGTGTGGCTCATGACACACTTTGTTTTGGTCTACAGGCAGTGCACAACAGCAAACCTAGCGGTGAAACGATTTCGCTTTTTGCCCCTTTAAACCTAAATGTGCCAGAGAGGTCTACAATGTTTATCTAAACCATCCAATGTTCATCTGTTAAAAAGGCCTGGCATACCAGATAAAGAGATCTAGCAGTACAGACAATTCATCTGCCAAAAAATGGTCTAGACTTTTCCTTCTCCAAAGAGGCTTAGAAAGAGAGAGAGATCTACTGTTCGTTGGCTAGAGAGGTCTAGATTGTTTGTCTCCCGAAAAGGTCCAGAATATTTTGGTCTGTTGTTTTTGGGGTTTTTTTTTTGAGAAATCTCAATATTTGTCAGCCACAGACCAACAGCAGTCAAGATTTCCCCTGAAAGGTCTAGAAAAGGACTGAATGTTCGAAGAGAGCTATACATTTAGCTACCAGAGATGTCCAGAATATCTATTTCCAAAAGAGGTCGGAGTGTTTGATCGAAAAACATTCTAGACCTCTCTAGTGGATAACCTTTGTAGAAATGTCTGGCTGCCAAACAGGTCTAGAACCTCACATTTATGTGCCAAAGACATCTAAAATGTCTATTTACCAGAAAAGTCAGAGGACTAAACAATGCTTATCTACCAGAAGAGGTCTAGAATGTTTGTTGTCCAGATGTGTCCGTCATTCCAGACAGTAGTACGTTTTGTTTGTCCTACAAGTCATCAGACGCTGCCTTTGTGCAGTGAGACAGAGCATTGCAGAAGGACAGGACAGTCACAACAGCCTCAGCTGTGGCCCAAAGTCTGTCACAGTGACTTAGTCAGCAGAGTGGTATTTTTTCTTGTTCTGGGCCCTGAGGACACATCACATACACACATATCACAATCCCTTCCCAGGTCCTTGCACACTCGACTCGTCCTAATCAGCTCTCTAGGGACCGGAATGACGGTTTAGGATTGTGCGCGTGTCCCAGGACTCAGAGGTGTGGTTGAACACTTACTCAGCAAGAGAGAAGGCAGTAACAGACTTGCACAACTAGACAAAATATGCACACACACACGCACACAAAACACACTGTTGCTCTGACTATGTGACAGAGGCACTGAATTGTTTCCAGGGATTTCATTGAGCATTCAGCATTCATTCTTACTCAGTCTACTCATTTTGTCCTCACCACCGAAAAATGCAAAACTGCCTCAGGGAGAAGTGAGGACACCGGCCCGTTATTCCAGAAATAGTCAAAATACCCTGACAGATGACTTCAAATTGTCTGTTTAAGATTCGACTCAAGGTTGAGCAGTACGAGGCTGACTCTTTAAATACAGTATAGAAGCTAATTCAGTATTCACAATTGGTGCAGCAGTTTGGATGCGGGTAGAAATGCTGAAAAGATGCTTAGGGCAAAGTTGGGCTGCAGAGCAACTAATGAAAAACAATTTAAGGGTCGGAGCTCAGACGGAACAGATCATAATTCGCCATTTCTACCTAATAGAAGCCTGCATTGCAAAGGTAGGATGCTGGTGGACACACAGGTTTTTACTTAAAGATATAGACGCAGATTCATTCATTTTCAAGTTTTCCATTAGCAGTGTTTGTGCACTAGGAAAATGCAGAAGAAATCAAGAAATCAAGCTTGAAGTGCTCCAACATGATGTCCTTGTCAAAAGCTTGATTAGTGTACACAGCAGCACATGTTCCTCCACCACTGGTGATTGGCTGATTAGCTGCAGGTGTGGGGAACTGCTTCTTCACACAGAGAAAGCTGCTTAAACACAATGTTCAATGTTAAGCATGTTTTTGTAAATAAAATAGTATTTTGCATTGAAGTTGCTTGCATTTCCTTTTTCTTTGGGTTTTCTGTTGGTTTGCAGGACACTTTGGCCCACACTGTAGCTGCCTCCGACTCAGAATTACATCAGTGGAATTAGATTCGGCTGTTTGATAGGAGTAGGAGTACTCTCATGTATATCCATGAGAGTTTTAATAGGGTTCGGTGGGATGTCAGGGTGACAGCGATGTTCAGGGAACAGAGTAAGCAAACCTAATTTGCCCTTTTAACATTTTTGCTTACGCTAGATATCAAACAAAAGCCAGAGACTGTATTGTAATAAGTTGCTGTGAGCTGTAAGTTCACAATTTCTTAGCAGAAAGCAGAAATAACGGATGAATTGCAATGCAAAGCCGAGCCAGTGGCTGCCTTAGGACCTTTTCACACCTAGGTCGTTCGGTCCAGACTTTTGGACTTTCCAGTTTGGTCCGCAGGTGTGAAAACTACCCCCGGACCACGGTCTGGATCAAACGGACGAAATTTGGTCTGGCCAAAAGAGGTGGTCTTGAACTATGGTCCGGTCCGTTACTAGTGTGAAAGCATGTTTTTGGATGGTTCGGACTTTCGGACCATTGACAGGAAATTCTGGTGCACCAGTTGTTCATTTCAAGTCCACCATCAAAAATAAGCCGTCACTCACCTCGACACTTGTCGCTCCCGAGTTGGCAGGGCTCTCAGCATTGCTAACATTGCTAGCTGTCTCCTCCTCCTCCTTTTCTGCCGGCAACGATGACATCTTTGCACAAGGTGTAGATTTATATTTTTCATTTTTGTACAAGCCGCGAGTATTGTGCTCTACGTTGGTGCTGCAGTTGATACAATGCCATGATAGTGTAGCGTGGCAATTATTAGAATCGGTTCGTCCATTTTCGTGAGGTAATGTTTGTCAACATTGAGGGGATTTCTACCTGCCTACTTGACAACACGCTGACGTCAGACCGCTGCCCATTTATAAACCAGTCGATGTCAAATATAAGGTGACGCAACCCACGTAGATGAACGTAACTATGTCATGTAAAGTTCTTTAGTCCGCTCACAGAATTGCAATGTATACAATGTAACAAAAACATGAACCTTGGTCCGGACTTTCAGGTCTGAAAACGCCCTTAGTCTCACCCTGGATCTGGGTCTGCAGCTGCCTGTACCAGGGAGCAGCGTGAAAGCAAGGAGCGCTCACTCTGCAGCTACATCTGTGGACTGAAACGGCCCCAGAAGTACCAACAAATGACCACTCAACTTGAAGATCTCATTACTGATATTACTAATACTATTGGATGTATTGCAATGAAATTTTGTACAGGCAGAAGTCATCCCCAGACAGTAATGCTGTGTTCAAAGTACAAGCGACAACGCAACAACGCAACCAGCCACATTACCACTGAGTCGCCGTCACAGTGTTGCTCAAGCACTCTTTAACCCAGTTACGTCCCCACCGGCTTGTGTGTGTCTGCTCCTCGCCACAAAGCACCTTGACACTTCTAAAGTTTGTATTTGGTAAAAAATATATCTATGTGTTTAATCAATGTCTAAGCCCCATTTTAACATCACATTTCGCTGCACCATTGCATCCCATGTGCACCGGAATACAAAGAAAGCTAGCATAGTGTAAGCTAACTTAGCTATGTAGCACAGCTAACAAACCACATGATTGGTTGATGTTTTACTGCATCATTGGAGTACTGAAAAAAGTTGAGGCCAGTTCAACTTGTGTTTGTAGCCACACGCCCATTGGCAGTGACAAGTGTTGGGCATCAGTTTGTTGTGTTATGTCACTGGCTTTCACTGAAAAAGACTTGTTGCTTTAACGATAAGGACTGTATGTACTTTTGGAAAGTGCGTTTGTAATCAGATTTTCAGACACATTTTCTTCAGCTGTTTTTTCATATTCACAATGCACATGGATAAATTCCTGGGATGTTTTTTTGTTCTGATGTTATGTGGCACTGGCAGGTCGTCCCTGCCTGGACTCTCCATGGAGGCCACAGCAGCTTTCACAGCCCCGCTTTGTGTGCTGGGCCGGTTACAATGGACTTCCTGTGGCTGTGGAGCCGCCGTCTCCTGTGCACCAATCAGGTCTCAGCACTGACCAACACAGCGTCCAGCACAATGTTGGGCTGTTGCCATGTGAGCAGCGGACGTGTGTAAACAGGAGGGAAAACAGAGAATGTTTGGACGGACCTGATGGTCTGCAGAGATAGACCAGACCCCTCAAAACAAACTTGCAAGCCTTTTCTATCCAAAGACATTCTTCTCTGAACTGATAAATGAGTCTGAAATAAATTGTTTTACCTACTTCTTCCTGTCCTGACTCCACCACCACATATATACTTGTACTGTAAATGCTACATGTGGCCTGTTTCAGCTTTTTACTTTTTTTTGTAAATCATAGAAGAGGTAATAACAGTCCTTCTTTTCTTTTCCTGCCACGCCCTCAACAAGCTGACCAATGACCTCTTCATCAAACACCTCTTCTGTTGCCTGCCCACACTTCTAACATTAAAAGCTCAAAAAACAACTATGACACAGGACCCCTGCGGTGTTAAGGCAGGAGACTGACTGTTCGTGACCCACAGTGCAGCAGCAAAATGTCAAATATCATTCCTGACATTCCTGCTGAGTTTTCCTGGTCTGTAAATGTCTTTCAGACCTCCCTCTCTGTTTCAGTGACGTCACACCTCACCCTCACTTTCAAAACTGTCCTGTTTACTCAGATAAGCTGCGGCAATAGTTTCTATATGGAACAAGATGAACACTATCAGCAGGGTAAGAATCAGAGGATCCAACTGTTGTAATGACATCCCTCTGGGGGATGAGAATGGTATTTTGTCTGAATGTTAGAGTGTACACATAATAATTAGGAGGAGGCAGTCACCAAATTATTATTCAGACAGCCCATCTATGTTTAAATGAAATTACAGTCAGGAAAAAGTGGTGATTGCCGTTCAAGCTGCTCTGTTTTTAGCTGAAGTACCCCTCCAGGCTAATTAAGAAACATATTATTACCTTCATCATTATTATAATTAATTGTACAGTTGTTGCTGCTGTTGCTTCTTATAATTATTATTGTGAAGATCCCTGCTCATTTCCCCTTCAATGAGTTCCCTTCTAAATAGTCTGGATTCATTTCTGTCAGTGACTGAAAAAGTTCTTTATGTTCTTACACTTCCCTCTACTTTTTCTTTTTGTGTAAATGAAAACGCTTCATGTTCGTTCTCAGTATGATTTACTCAGAAGTTACTGTTGGTTTGCACGTCTGCCTGAAAATTATATTATCATCTTTTGAAGGATGAGACTGATGTTATTCGACATCTTTTTTATTGTCAACAAATCAGATGAAAGATGTGAAGATGTCAGTCCGTCTATCCATGCTTTCTGACTTCCTATCTGTGGCTCTCAGCTCCAAGTCCATTGGTTTCTATTGAAAAGCTTTAATAAATGGCTTTGGCTTTTTATTTGCAAAGCAACAAGTTATCATTTTAAGTTAAAAACAAGATAAAAAAGCTCAGTCATTTCCAGACTTGGGGGTCAGGAGTTAATTTCCCTTCTCCTCCTCACTGGCTGCTAAGGTCTACCAGTTCTTTGTTTTATGTGAATCATTTTTGGGAAATAATCCAGCAACAAAATATTATAAGAAAGTCTGAAAAATAAAGATAATTTTTCAGGATTTCTCTGCTATTAATCATCTTGCAAAACCTTGTAAGGGTCCCAGCCCCTGCGCTGGGGTCTTCATTCCTTTCCAACATTAAGGCAAACACTGACTTTATTTGAAACTCAACGTGGTTCCCAGTTGAGTCAAACAGAAAATTTAAGGACTATTAAGGCACCGTTAGGGTTAAATTATTCGCCTAAACAGTTGAGCACTGCAGTTTTAACAAACAAACAATATAGCATTTGCTGGGGCCTACTTTCAGTGGTGGATTAATCCACATTTTGCTCTCTAGTGAGTATTTGGAGCAGCAGGACGGTGTGTGTGGGATTGGGTTAGCCTGGTTCCAGACCATAGACCCCGCCCACTCAACTGAGTAGGCTTGCATCTCTGGTCTGGCATACTTCAATGAATTTGCGATTTATCTCGTCCAAACGATGGACGGACCAATGAACGCCGGGGGTCTAGCGATTAGCCAATCAGCGCCACGCTGATGTCAAGCTGTACGCCGGTGGGTAACTGGTGAGGATAGCAACAATGGCGACCGCTACAGATCCTACAGACCACATTAACGATGCTATCGAGGTATTTCGCCACTACTCGCGTTAATGGAGGACCAAATTAAGGAAGCTGCTAAACTGGATTTAACGGCGATGCAGCTGGGCGTGCACGACGACGGAGACATTTTAAACGGGCAATGCTCGCTTGTTTTCGGCACCCCCGAGGCATGGATACTAATGACGTCAGATTCTGGGTGAGTCGTTGATCTCTACTGATTGGTTAGGGAAAAATCAAATTCCCTCCCCCTTGTAAATCGCCTTATATGGAAGCCATGTCAGACGGTTCTGGGAGCTTCAGTCTGACATTCAGGCTAGGATTGGGTCACAATAACCTAACATCACCGCCTTGTGGTTGTATGCCTCCACCAAAGAGTCAGGTTGCAGTGACAGTTTACGTCCATGTCTGTCCAGACTAATATGTAGCTATGGCAGCAGACAATGCTTCAGATGTGAATGCTGTAAAGCAGCAGCAAATTCTAAAACGTGGATGCTTCACACACATCTCCAACCCAGCAGCAAAGAAGGTTCATACAATCACCACTGTTTCAAGATGGACACCCATTATAGTGTCACCAATTCAGTATTCAACCTCCTCTTGTGTTCCTGAGTTATGGAGTTGAATAATGGCTAGAAAAGTGTTTTTGCAGAACATTATGATGTCACATTAGAGTTGACCTTTCGACCCTTTTAGATAAAAATGTCATCACTTCATCATTTAATCCTATTAGACATTTGGGTGTGTTTTTCTCATAGTTAGAGTATGAATTCTTGAATTATGACCAAAAATGTGTTTTGTGAGGTCACAGTGACATTGACCTTTGACCACGTTTGTGCCAAAATGGAAGAAAGACCCTCCAGGCATTTCTTAAACATGCGTTTATGACAACGGTATGAAGGTGAGGTCAGAGTGACCCTGATTTTTGACCACCAAAATCTAATCAGTTCATCGCTGAGTCCAGGTGGACGTTTGTGCCAAATTTAAGAAATTTCCCTCCAAGGGTTTCTAGATATCATGTTCACAAGATTTGGGACAGATAACCTGAAAAAATAATGCCTCCAGCCACAGCTGTTGCCAGCATGGAGGCATAAAAATGACAGTGCGTATGTTCATGGTAATAAAGGAACATGTCACCCTGTGCAACGGTGTGGCTCACTGATGGGTTTTTAATATTTTTTGGACAACAATGGAGCTCTATGGCACAAAGGAACAAGATATATCAGGCTTTGATACACAATACTGGTTGAGAAGATATTCGGTGTTGCTTTGTAGTTTTGGACTTTGAGGATTTTTAATCTTACATCTTATAACCGTGTCTCTGTTCATTCAGATGCCACGGGCTCATCTGGCTGTGTGTAGTAGCCTCAAACAGAGACGTCTGTGTCGTAGGGGCTGGACTTAAAACAAAACAAGGGCATTTCAAAAGGCTCCACACACACACACACACACACACACACACACACACACAGACCCCTTGTGAGTTGTGATCGAACAGTCTCTGGTGGCGGGTCGGTGTGGGCTGTCGGCCAGCGAAGCCTTTCATCCTGCCTCCCTCTCTCTCTTTAATACACACCCTATGTCTCTCTGCCTCTTTTTCCATTCTCCCTCTTTTAAAAACACACACTCCATTTTCCTGCCTCCATCTCCATCTTACTCCCCCTCGTCCTCTCTCTCTTCTTCCCCTTCACCTAATTTCCGGTGTAAATGCAAGGACGGACGGCGACGTGCCAAAGTGACCCACACATCACGACATCAAACACACAAACATAACCACACGCACAGTACATGATGCCGGATGTGAAGTAGGTCAGATGACACGTGGCTGAACAAATTCACACACTGCATGCAGGAATAAACATGTTTAACATGCTGTGGATGTTACATGGCTTTAATTGGAGCGAGACGCTGAAAAATGACATATAGGACATCTGATTCCCCAGAGGTTCCCTCCTAAAATGGATTTCTTGGTTTCATAGGTAAAGTGCTGAAAACATGATTATGTCATGTGACACATGTGCTGAGCTGAGGACATTATTATTTATAGAAAAGCAAAACTAGAATCAACATTTCATACAGAAAGGTTGCTTTCCCTTTTGTATTCCTTCCTTTTCTTTATTTTAGGTACATTAGCAACACAGCTCTAGTGATAGCAATGTCAGTGTGTTCGTAAATCCACCACTTTGGTCCATGCTGAAATATCACATCAACTATGATCTGGATTATGATGAAATCTTGTACAGACAGTGCCCAAAGGATGAATCCTACTGACTTTGGTAATCCCCTGATTTTTCATCTATTAGCTACTGGCTATTAAGCTAGCTAATGGTTTGTTCAAATTAACTGCGTCTATTCCTTTATAGTGTTTTGGAGTAGCACCAAAAAAAAAAAAACATGTTTCCTTTGATCAAAAGTATTACTCAGCAATGTATCCTCATACAAAGGTATCTAATGAATTAGCACCCCATGAATGGTATCAAAACCTTACGTGCTTAACATTAAGTTATGTACTTTGGGTTTGGCAGAGTGAAGATATATAGGTTAGGATTAGGAAAAGACACAGTGTTGGGCATTGTCACGTTACGTATTTAACGTAACATTAGCCTATGTACTTACGGTAAAGTTATGTAGGTTAGGTTGAGGCAAGTAAAAGTTATGTAAGGTTGGGTTTAGACTAGGGTTGGGTCGGTATGAGAGAAAAAAAAAAATACAGTCCGGTTTTTGTGAAAAACCGCATCACGTCGGTAATACCGGATTTTCGCCACTTTGGGGCGCAATTGACTCATTTAAAATAAAAAAAACAACGACCATAGGACAACAGAGTGACAGTAACACGTTGTTTCTTTTATTCCTTACAAATAAACTTGCAGGTTTAGCTTACTCAATCAGTGCAAACAAGGGCTGCGTCCTTCGTCTGGCTCAAAGCCAAAGTGTTGCCATGTTGGCGCATTCTTTGATTTCTTCGAGACTAAATTGTCCGCCATTATCGACTCCCCGTCACTGTTAAACAAACTCCAGGCTACAGTAGAGGCCTCGGCGTATGCGCACTCGCACCCCCTAGCTCAGTCCCCAAGCCCTGTGCGCGCAAAGCTCAGATTTTACGACAGTGCGGACTCCGCTCCACGCACCAGTGTCACACAAAAGACTGCTCGGCATGTATTTTTCACATCGCGGGGATTTTTCACGGACATTTTTACAGGAAACTACAACGCGGAAGTGCGCTCAACTATGGATTGACTGCGGACATTCCTCACGGAGTCCACTCCGCTTATAGTATGCCTGAGTCTGTGAGCACCTTGACACTGGTTCGCGGAGCGGAGTCCGCGCGGTTGTAAAATCTGAGCTTTGCGCGCACAGGGCTTGCGAACGTCCGCTTTGAGGACCAAGACGGAGTACCAAAATGAATTGGTATTACCGAGAACCGACCCAACCTTAGTTTAGACAAGTTAAGTGCCATAGGTTGGGTTAAGGCAAGTAAAGTTGTGTAGGTTAGGTTTAGGTTAGTAAAGTTATATAGGTTAGGATGAAGAAAAGAAACACTGTTAGGCGTTGTCATGTTACTACTATAACGTAACATTAGCCTATGTACCCAACGTAAAGTTACGTAGGTTGGGTTTAGATAAGTAAAGTTATGTAGGTTGGGTTTAGCTAATGAAAGTTACCTAGGTTAGGGTTAGTAAAGAAACAGTGTTAGGCCTCCTCACGTTACGTACTTAAAGTAACATTTGCCTACATACTAAACATTAAATTACATAGGTTCGGTTTAGTCAATTAAAGTTATGTAGGTAAGGTTTAGGTGGATAAAGTTTCGTCGGTTCAGTTTAGGAAAAGAAACATAGTGATGTTCCTTAAAATAACTCAGAGTTCACTTGTTTTCATACAGGACACAAACACCAGTCTCTTGGGGGAATGTCCTATGTTTGTTTGACCAATCCACCACCTTAAGTGCCTTCTTACAAAGACTTTCGCTCTTCATACTACTAACGTTTTACTACTGTCAGCGCATTAAGCATGTAATTGCAGCCTTCCCTATTATGTGGATTATGCACAAATTTTGGTGTGTTACTTCATCAGTATACGTACAAAAAGTGCAAGAGAACAGCCTGTACTGGGTGGACCTACACACACACACACACACACACACACACGACTCCAAGTTCAATTAGGTCCATCTTTTCTGTTTTGTTTTAGGTATTTTGACATCATTAGTACAAAGGCATTTCTGCACTGGTCCACCATGATGGATCCAGCTGTGGCTGTTAGATCTGTGACAACACTGACATGATCTTTCTACTCTAATGAGGGTTTGACATCCTGTCTCCTCCCTCCTGCTGTAAAACCACCCAGTGAAATGATGTCATGCTCCGGGGAGCAATTGCAACACACACACACACACACACACACACACACACACAAACACTCTTGCACACATTATCACCATCTAATGATCTCATCCCTAAACACAAAAGACTGACATCTACCAAGAACCCACTTTCTAAATATGACGTTTGCGGCATTTTGTTCACTGAGTGTGTGGGAATTAATTTTCTAAAAATGTATCCTCTTGGCTGCTTGACAGCTTCTGAAGGGCTGTTACTTATTATAAAATATCTGCAATCGAAACGTGAGTGTCAAGTAAAGAAAGCTGGCAGCCAATGATTGCTCAGACTTGTAGTTGTCATAACTTCCTTTTGTGTAATCAGACAGTTTCTGTTTTTAACTAAAGAGACTATTTATTCAGGTAAAGTTATCAGCTTTCATTTGAGAATCGAGGGGTGTTGGTGGCTTAGTGGATAGAGAAGTCACCCCGTGTATGAAGCATCATCCTTGCTGCAGCAGCTGCAGGTTTCGATCTGATGCCATGTCAATTAAAGGCATAAAAGCCCCAAATCAGAAATAAAATAAAACTGAGAATAATGACTTGCCTTGTTATAGTGCGGTTGGCAATTCTGGAGAAAGCAGGTTAGCATGTGCCAGATTTAGAGTCCCTCTTGTTCTCGCCCCTTGCTGCTGATTGGCTGGAGGTGTGTTGTGTAGCTCAGTCAGATTCAGTACGAATACAAAACAGACAGCTAGCGGGCAGTGAGGAGATTTTTGCTGACTTTGACAAAACATAAAAAAATATGCTTATATGTCTTAAAACAAGGTATCAGAAAAGCCTTGTGTTAAATCAGTCCTGACACTTTGACCTGTATTGACTCTAGTATTGAATAATTTCCCACGATACCCAGCTCTACGTATGAGTTGCAAGTTCAACAAAAAAGAATGAACACACAAAAAAAAAATGTGGTGCTGACCCGAGGTAAAATCATTTACGTTAATCACAATTAAATCTGTTTAATAGTTTCAAACATGATAGTGCCTCCAAAGGTAAATGCCCCTTAATAGTTCATAATAACTAAAGATGAAAACACATTTGTGAATATTACTATGATGTGAAAGAACTGAGCATTGTTTTCCAGTCATGACCAACTCCCCTCATTTCAAGTCAACTAAGACCCTGATAAGCTGGTACTCAAACATGTTCCTGATAGGACAAGTTCAGTTTGTAGTGCTGTAGATAAATCAGAGTTATTCTAAATATAAACCACTTACAGCTGGACTATAATAAAACAATGTTGTTATTGTGCAAGTGGCTCAATGATGAGTAGCTTCATCTGCCCAAAGTGAACCTACATGTGTGTCTGATGGATGAATACAGCTGCTCTGCATGGATGACAAGTGTGTGTGAGCGTATGTGTGTGTGGGAGGTAGCTACATATGGAAAAAGAAGAGGTGGAATGAATAAGGGAGGTTTTTGTGTTGTAACACCTTTCTCTTTCATTCTTGTTGCTCCCATTCTGTCTTTGTGCGGAGAGATATGTGAGCTTTTATTGTCTTCATTATAATCATGACTATCATCAAATGTAGGCATACATTTGGATCCATCTGAGCAACTGTGGTTGTGTTAGTGTGGGTCAGTTTGGCGATCGATCTATCTTCACCCCTCTCCGACATCAAGACAAACATGCTCTGACTTTGTTAGAGGGTCTAACAGTTCCCCCAAATCCCCAATTGTCCTCACAGTTCATTGTTTTGAAACTCGACACAGTTCCCAGTTGGGTTAAACATCAACAGGGAGCTTGGAGGAAATTTTAAGACTTGAGGCGCTTTTGGGAAGGTTAAATAAACCAGGGGAAAGGTTCAGCAATTCCCTAAATGGATGAACAAGAGTAAATAGTGTCTTTGTTAGGGACAGAAGGACAGTGTGGAATTAATTTGAAACAGCCCGCTGTCACCAAAAAACAATCACATAGGTCAACTGTACGAGCACCTTATGGCTACCCATACTAACGTTCATTGTTAGTAGGCTAAGGCCTTGTTCAGACTGCCAGCCGAAATCCGATTTTTAGCCAATCTAGATTGGAACCAGATGGCTCTTATGAAGTCTGAACAGCCATAAATGACATGAAATCCGATTTTTGCAAATCAGATCGAAACCACCTTTGGGAGGTAGTTTCAAATCGCATTTGGACAGACGTGTCTGAGTCTGAACAGCTCCTTATATGACATCACACAAACATAGATGACGCCTCCACTCCGACGTTGTTGCCACAGCAGCCTGTCAGACTGGTCAATAATGTGGCCCAGTCTGAACAGAGCCAAATCCGATTTGGACACTTGCTAAAAACAGTGTGGACAGTCAGCAGTCAAAAATCGGATCTGAATCAGATTCGCCTGCAGTCTGAATGCAGCCTAATTGTTGCAGGAGCAGAGGAGGAAGTGAGGTGACGCTGCATAGACAGCAATAAAAACTGCATAATGTAGCACAAAAACTGAAGTTGCCTGTATAGAGTAAGTGAGAGAGAACAAACAAAGAATTTTATCCAGGAAGCTTCTGTTTGCGTTCCGAAGTCATTGTTGACTTCTTTTAATAAGAACATAGCTTTGTATGCTAGTGTGTGTAGCATGCTACAGAAGTGATGTATGTCATGCGACGCAATTCCAAACCGTGATGTTTTTCCTAAACCAAACCACAATGTTTTGTTGCCTAAACCTAAGCAAGTACTTTGGAGTGAAACTACGACAATGTCATGATGTTAAGGACGTGTTTAAAACTGCAACCGTTCAAACCTTAACATGTTGTTATGGGGGTGGTTATTTCATTTCATTTATTTATTTAAAGGACTATGCACATTAATCAACATTTCTGTAAATGTGCCAGTGTTAGCCAGCAGGCTAATTTTCAACTGTAGTCCTTTGGCAAGATGTTAAGCTAGGCACAGGATGGCTAAAAAATAAAAACATATTAAAGAATACACACAGCAACAGATAACAACAGTATAAGATGATGCCAATAGACTGGCTCCATTAGAACATATAACCATACAACCATTCATACAAACCACCATGGGTTAGACAGGACAGCTACAACAATGCATAGCAACAGACAAACATGCACTCAGATTAAATATTATGCACGCTGTTTTGGAAGTCAGTAGAAATCAATCTATTCTTCCATTAAAGTATGAGAGTGTTGCACCAAAATTAACTACAGTGGATGATATACCTTAACAAAAAATCTTTACATAGGACACACCCCCCAGTACCAGCAGAAAGTAATCATCTGTAATCGCCATTCAAAAAAGGAACCAGAAAGACCGTCTTGATGCTAGTTAGCCAGTTAGCACATTAACAATGCAATCCAATGTTCAAAGAACAGCACATTTATGCTTCAGTGAACATGAACACAAACCATCAGGAAACATTTCTGCACAAGAGCTCAATAGCTAAAGAAAAATAATCTTATCTCATATAGGCTAACAGGTTTGTTTCGACCTCATTCCCTCTCGACTTTAGCTCTTTGTTTACATTGCTCACTTCGTTTCTCTTCTTGTGCGCTGGGCTGAACTGCCAATCAGAGTGATTTCATTTACAGACGGGCTCCACTTTCGCAGACGCTGATTCAACGTGCTGAATCAGCAGAAAAAAAGCCGGCTAGTGACGACTAGGGCCGACATTGTGGGGTGCATCAAAACAACGAGGGTGGCAGATGCTCACCATCGGCCTAACTTTGACCGACGTCCGACCTCTGGTTTGGTGTGTCATGGCCTTAACTACACTGAGGATGAGATTGCCAACACAAATCTAGGAATTAATCTATCAAGAGCTCATTTTACATCTTCGTAAGTGTCTTGGTGGTGATTTTGAAAATAACAATTCTTAGGTTGGTATCATTTTATGTCGTAATAGACTTAACTTACACTTAATTTCATTCTTTCTTCTTCGCTTTTTTGTTATATTAAACTATATTACTACATTTCACCATATATTTTTTTTGATCATATTTCTATATAATACAGACAATAGGTATAATTTCTTAATCATATTAAACAGTACTCTGAAATACCCTGTCATAGTGGATGAAATTACTCTACATATACTGTACTTGGGTGACTTTGCTGTGACTAACCACCCAGCTCTGTAACTTTGCTGGAGACGGTACTTCACTAGTTCAAGTTCTTGTATAGTTTTTATTTTTATATCGATTCTTTTTTTATTTTATGTACTTTTAAAGACTTTTCATTTACCTCAAGTTTTTTATTGTCATATACACAACAATTACAGTATAAAGAAGCAGCAGTGGAAATCGATCTCGGCTCCTTCCAACAACAAATGTGTATGAAAAGAAAATCACACAAGTAAAAAAATGAAATTCTAAGACAAAATATAGTGCAATAGTTAAAATATCGGGATAAAATGTAACATAAAAAGATAGAAAATAAAATACTATGAATCTGTAAATCTGTTTATTTCTGTGCTTGTGCTGTTGTAAACCTAAACCTCCCCACATGGGATCAATACAGGCTCATCTCATCTTATTCCTGTTAGTTACTTACAAAATGGCTGCAAGTGATGAACCCAAAGCCCTGGCTTCAAAATGTTTCTTCAGTGCACTATTGCTCGTGGATATGTCAGCAACTCTGCTGCAAAGCCATGTAAGATTACAACAAGACAGTGATGGCTATCAAAAAAGAAATCCAATCTCTTTCTCTGTGTCTCTTCTCGGTCAGACAGCAGGAAAGAGACAGAGCGAGCTGTGGTAGCCTGTCACCTCGCTGGGTTGTTGTCCCGAAGTGATGCAGGCGGTGAAGAGCTGTAATTAACGGCCGGAGAACGGAAGCACTCTGACATTCTGCCTACCAGAGAGGCTGACACATACACACACATACACACACACACACACACACACACACACACACACACACTGGCAGAGCCACCTGCTTCACCCACTCTCCAATTACTGAACTCACACCGCCTTAAGGTGTGAGTCTGCATATGTTCACCTTATTTATATTTTACATAAGTACATCTTGTATTTAAGGTCATTACGGTGTACAACAATAATAACAGAATCAGTGTTTGAGATATTTTATATTTACACAGTTACTCAATATTGAAGAGTGATAAATGCTTTGAAAGTGTCAGACTTGGATTACTGAGTAGTGTAACTGGTGCTGAGTCTCTCCCAGAGGAACCATCTGTGCTTCAGTGATTTGTAACTGGTTTCTTGGAAATTCTGAATCACGACTGGTGCTGTGAATGACCCACCTCATACTGTAAAATAACTGCAGGAGTATAAATCATATGCTGATTAAGCTGTCGCTACAACTCAGCAGAAAAACGGAACCATTGGTGTAATGCTGGTTTCGATATGCTGTGGATTTCATTATCCCTTTGCTTGTTAGAAAACTTTAGCAGGACAATGTGTATATATATGTATCTATATATATCTCTCTATATATATCTCTCTCTCTCTCTATATATATATATATACATATATATATATATACATATATATATATATATATATATATTATATATATTTCTTCTCGTTTATGTAAATATTTCTGTAGAAATTAGAACAAGAAGGAATTATACTGTAACCTAATTTTAGCTGGGGATTTTTGGAGCCAATCTGTGGAATCAGGATTGGGATCATTGTAAGGAAAAAATGAAGAAATATAGAGATGGTGGAGCGGGGGTAATATTCCAAGAGAAAATTAAGAATTTTCAAGATTAAAGCCATACATTTACAAAAAAGCTTGGAGATTTAAGTGGTTTAGGAGACATTGAAATCCTAACTTGCAAAGTGGCTCCTTGACAAAAGGCTAAGAGTTTGTTTGTTTGTTTTTTCATACAAATTTATGATTTTATAATCTCAGAGAATATTTAAGTTTCTTCTTGAAAATTTGTGACATTTTTCTCATAAATATACCACTTTAATCGCAGAGACTATCAATGTTTTTTGCCCTAAATTTAAAAGTTTAAAGCTATAGTGCGTAACTTCTACATGTCCGTAAATGTCTGTTTCACCCAAGCCACTACTAAGGAGATGACACAATGGTGATTAAGCCAAGCCACTACTAAGGAGATGACACAATGGTGATTAAGCCGATCGGCTCCTCTAACATCTCGTGGTGTTTTTCAATATATATCATTTTTAGTTTGCGTGTCGACCGGCAACATTCCCGCGCTGGCGCACAGGAAATGAAGGGAGGGGGAGGAAGAGCGTAGAGTGTCATAGCAAGAGGTAGAGCGCAGGTAGAAAGAGAAAGCAACATGGCGGAGAACCTAAAGAAGCGGCCGAGACACAGTTCAGAAGTGGATCCTACCACAAAGAAAAAGCCTGGACGTTCGGCTGAAGGTCTATTAGCAAAGAAGGAAAGTGACCGACGGAGAAGGC
This sequence comes from Epinephelus moara, assembly GCF_006386435.1. Lineage (NCBI taxonomy): Eukaryota > Metazoa > Chordata > Actinopteri > Perciformes > Serranidae > Epinephelus > Epinephelus moara. Next base: position 3,429,946 of record NC_065508.1, on the reverse strand, counting down.
AAACAA
>NC_065508.1:3427246-3429508 GCF_006386435.1 Epinephelus moara | reverse complement strand
TCAGCCTCTCATTGGGCGGAACGAGCCACCCGCTGAAGTCCCGCCCTACCACCTCCGGTTGTGTAGCAGTTTTCAACCGTTTTCAACACGTCCTTTACTAACTTTTGCTGTGTTTGATCTTGCGGGGATGTAGCCATTTTTCTGCCATGGTTTGCGTCCTGTAGGCGATATTTTTGTGGGCGTGTTACACCAAAACCTGTTTCCCCCCCGGCAATATTTTTGCAAGCGCACCGTTGCTGTGGCACCGCCCAGAACGATTGTGATTGGTTGAAAGAAATACAAGCAGCTTTTTGCTATTTGCTCAAAGTACACGACCTGTTTTCCAGGTTGTCAAATACCTTTGTCACTCCCCTCAGTGTCACGTGGTAAACACATGGTTAATGTTGTGAAACGATGTGGGTTGCAACAAAGTAAAGCAACAAAAGTACTTGGCAAGGTTCAGCAATCGATCATGTTTTGGGTTAAAAAAAAGTACGTTGGATGCGCTACATAATGTCAGGTAAGTACGTCACAAGACAACCATACGTAAACTGCATAATGTTTGGTTTCACATGGGACACAAACTGTGGTCTCCTGGGTGAAAGTCCAGGTTTGATTGTTTTTTGAATGACCTCAAACATATTGTATCTTTGACATTTCTGTGCTGCATTTCTTCTTTCTTACAGTTGACATATATTTCGATATATCTGTGATAACCTCAGCTGACTAATGTCACTTAGGAACTGCATTTGCATCTCAGTATTTTGCTCCTTATGGAGATGAAGGGAGGCTGTGTCCAAACCACTTCCTCTCATAAACAAACACTGTAAACAAGCAATACAAAAACTTTAAGAACCATCAAAGAAAAGCAGTGATGCAGGATCATGCAGTTATTTAATGGTCTAAATTACTTAAGTGATAATGCTGAATAGAAATGTAACAGATTGGTGCTGCTGAAGAACCCAGCTTCACACAGCATGGCCAAAAAAACTGTAATCACTCGAAAAGGGGAAAAAAACAGACAGAGTGGATCATCCTCTCATTCAGGATGATCCAAGCTTGAAATAGATGCATCACTCTGCAGCTGACACAGTCCTGGCAGCCTGGTAACGATGACGGGGGATGGAGGGCCTGTTTCAATATTTAGCCTGACATGAAAGTCATCGCTCACGAGGAGAGAAGAGAGGAAAAAGGAACACAGGGATGGAGTCAGCGGGAGCTAAAAATGGTGTTTCTCAAAAAGACATTATCTGTGTTATGTAAGCATCGGAATAATTCATTGTAGGCTTCCTGCTGCATCGTATTTCTCTCTTTAACATACTGACAGATACAGAAGTAAAAAAGCTTCACATAGTAAACCTATTGGCGATGGTAAACTTCCACATGAGCAATGAGATGAACTACTGAGAGGAGAAAGGGAAGGAAATGAAAAGACTCCAGTGTAAACAGCCAGGGAGAAGGTTTACAGGCAGACACTGGACCACCTGCTGTTTCCTGTAAAACATGGCGCTAGCTTATTCTGCATGAGAATATTTACTGGAACAACTTGCTGACACACATTTGCTTCCCTCTCCTGCTCATTAATTTTTAATTTACCTATTCATCCATTTACTAATTAGACATTCAAGTATCTGGTTTGTTCACTACTGTGCAGTTACTACTCTTCTCCCACCTACTTACTGCTCTGTACATCCCTGTAAGGAAACTTCAACAGAATATCTGCTCATTTTTGCAGACTACAGAACAGAGAGGACATGAGAAAGTAGTTTGGGCCAAAGTGAAGTAAAGTCTACATATATTTATGGTCTCCAGAGGATGAATCCTGACTTTTCATTTTCAGATTCTGCCTGTTAAAGCCTGAGTCCAACTGCTTAGCTGTTGCCAACTTTTGCTTGCCTAATCGTACCAGGGAACATTGTTTTTACTCATCCACTGTGCCTGTTAGCATTAGCTCAAAGCACAGCATCAGTTTCAATGGTACATACTGGTGTGAAGCTCATTGACGAAAAAACAACTGAACAAATGGGAGCTTTGTAGGCAGGATTAAGAAGGCGGACATTATGTCAGGACCTGACAAACTGCCAGCAACAAAACTGGTGCCAAGTGTGGATGAGATCGACGTAGCTATAGACACCATTGTAAGCTGACTTAAAGGGAAATTTTGGTTTATTTCAACCTGTCTCCTATCGTCCTAAATTTGTTTCAAGTGACTAGTGACATAAAAATAATAGTTAGCATGTTAGCCGTTAGCCTAGATACAGCCGGGGCGCATAGTAGCGTCAG
>NC_065508.1:3415557-3425361 GCF_006386435.1 Epinephelus moara | reverse complement strand
GACTAACTTTGCACTTGAAGGTTGCCCGTTCACTTACGTTTTAACAGGTCTGACGCTACTATGCGCCCCGGCTGTATCTAGGCTAACGGCTAACATGCTAACTATTATTTTTATGTCACTAGTCACTTGAAACAAATTTAGGACGATAGGAGACAGGTTGAAATAAACCAAAATTTCCCTTTAAGATAAGATTCTGTCCACTGAAGATGAAGGTGACTGTATGGAAGGGTTTCCCACAGATTCATTTATTTATGGCGGCACGCCATGATTAAAACATCTGCTGCCACGTTTTGGTTTTCTATTTTTGGAGCTGGACCATTCAGGTGTGCTGTTGGCATATGCTACATATACCATTTGGTTGTTCATTATACAACTGGGGGCAGCTGTGGCTCAGAGGTAGAGCAGGTCGGAAGATCATCAGTTCGATCTCCGGTTCCTCCAGCCCGCATGTTGAAGTATCCTTGGGCAAGTTGCTCCTGATGGCACACTAGGACTAGAAAAGTGCTCTACAAGTGCAGTCAGTCCACATTCTTACAGCGCGGAGCGTACTGTGGGTACAGGCGGAGCAGCAGAACATCATGCCCGGTGAAAAGGAAATTTAACTGTTCATTGCGCTGGGTCTAAAAGTTTGCTCCTCTTATCCATCAATCTGATCTGATCAGCTGTGATCAGATCACCCATCAACCCTGTGACTCAAAGCTCCTCAAACTGCTGCTGGTGGGAAATAAGAAGAATTCCACCTGCGGGAAAGCAAAGAGCAATTCGCACTAATTATCAGGCAACAGTTGAGATGGATGCAGTGTCTTTGACCAGATTGATCACACACCTTGAGCAGTAGACTGAAAACATCACGAAGCACCACTGATCGCCATGGGGAGTTCTTTCTTCCTATCAGACTCTACAACTCATCAACAGAGACATGAGGAGCTGAAGGTGCCTCCAGCCTCCATTTCAGTTCTGGTCTGCTCTCCCTCTGGGTGCTTTTCGTCTCCTCGCCTCTCTTCATCACATCTTAGCTCCCCCCAGGGAGGATGTGAGAGAGAGATGCAAGGAAGAGAAGCGTAGGATACACCTGTGTTTCCCCTCAATAAGCTCCTCAATAAGCCTCCTCTCTTCATGTCTCCTTGAGGTGCATTTTAGGGATTGGAAGATTCTCCATGATGGCGAGGGGGTCACAATTTCATGGTCATGGGAGGAGAGAGGACGCAAGGAAGCATAAGTTAGAAAATGAAAAGGGTCTCTGGTCACAGTAGGAACACAACCTTTCCTCTCTGGCAGCCAGGCCTGTCAATGTCTGCCTGCTGTACTTAGTGTTCTCCTCAGTTTTCAATCAGACACTGAAGTCAAGTAGGTTGCCAGGGTGTGCTGGCTGTTTAGGGCTTGACAGATTTGCATTTTTTCCAGGGATTTTGTTCGTTCTTCCCAATAATCTTTCATTTTTCTTTTTCTTTTATCATTATTTTGTTGGCTCTGATTTTCTCTCTCGCTATCTCCAAATGAAGCTTTATCTCATCTTAGATCTGGATGAAAACCTCTCTTAATTTTTACAGAAAAACGATCTAAGATTTGCAAACTTCTCTTTCCGTCTTTAATCATTCAGCCTGAACTTTGTAGCTCCATGTGAACCCTCCCTCTCTCCTTGGCAGACTCAGCTGCAGTCCAGTCTCTGTGACGCAGGTTGAGACGTGAATGAAAAGAGGCTGCTGGGTTTTTTTTTTGTTAGGTTATGTTGGGCTGAAACCCGCCACTGGTGTTAGAGTACATTTCCTCTGCTGAGCAGCACAGTGGACAGGACCGGACGCAGAGACAGGCAGACCCCTGCGGTCAACACTTTCAGCTGGAGTTAAAAGCTTTTGTACAGGTGGAGAGCTTTCACATCCACATACTGCACTCTGTTTCCTCCTCCTCCATCACCACTGTTATCCTTACTCCCTCTTTCATCGTTGTACCTGTGTTCATGTTCTTTCCCATGTGTTTTCTCCTTATACCCTATACTCTATATTCCTTTCTTTCATCTACAACACATCACTACCTCTTCCTCTCGCCCCCTTTTTTTAACACAAACATACAGAGATCTGGAACCAATAAAATTATACTACAAAGAAGTGTTTAAGCCACTTACACTTACGCTCACACTACAAGTGACAACGAAACAGCATGACCAGCTATATTATCGCAGAGCTGTTGCTTGCTATTTAAGTGCTTGTTAAGGTAGTTACATCAAACATAATTTAAAGTTTGTATTTGGTAAAAACATCTATGCTTCTGATCAGTGTCTGAGCACATTTTTAACACTGCATTTTGCCATCCCATTGCCTCCCTGTGTGCACAGCAACGCACATAAAGCTAGTATAGCATTAGCTAACTTAGCTAAAAACACAGAACCACAGCTGGAGAAAAAACAACATATGATTGGTTGACGCTTAACCGCATCATTAGAGCGCTGAAAGAAGTTGAGGCCAGCTCAACTTTTGTTTGCAGCACGTCACGCCAATTCGCAGCGACAAGTGTCAGGCGTCAGTTTGTAGCTCCGTCAACAAATCCCATGAGAAGACCCAAACCAACAATGTGCTCTGGCTGTTCTCATGAACTGTACGTATACCTATGGAAAGTAATGCACCATATTTTGTATGTATCCCACATAATCATGAGCCGTTTGTGTGTAACTGATGTAATCATGACGGCATCATGTGAACAATGAGCTGTGGGGGTAAATATTGAAGTAGTCCATGTCAGGAGGCAGCTTGGGGTGGAGGATGGGTCACAAAACAAAGGACTTTCCAAAACACAACTTCCCAGCACAGGACCATGGAAGCATGGGAAACTAGGTGAACTTTTTACGTTTTAAGGTATTTCGTCACCATGTTTCTTTTCCTAAACCTTGGCCTCTAGTTTCCCGGCGCGGCGCAGGGTGGCACAGGGTGGCGAACCCTGCGCAGAGCTAGTTTCGAGCAGCACAACCCGAGGCTCGCTCAGTTTGGTAGTTTGGCAGACCGAGGTGTGCTGAGATGGGTGTTGCGGCCCAGCAGGGGGAGGTGTCAACAGATCCAGCTTGGCGCAGTGACAGTTTCGTGCCAAAAGGCTTCGCCGAAGGTGTGCTAAAAGCTCGCCAGCTGAAACCAGGTCTACTGTCAGCGCAGGCGGAGCGCAGCCGGTGTAGTGGAAGTTTGGCTGACCGTAGGTGCACTGCGCCTCCGCCTTGCCCGGTCTGCGAAACTAGAGGCCATTGTCTCAAACAGCTGGTCACCATTGTTTTTATCAAATGTTACTCAAACAGAAAGAAAACGGGACTATTTCCAGCAGTGGATTAATCCACATTTAGTGCTCCACTGAGTGTTTATGTAGGAACATGTCACGTGTGTGCAACAGTGCGGCTCACTGATGTGTTTGTTTTAGTCTGATGATAATGAAGCTCTTTGGATCAGAGGATTATCTGACATTGGATACACACATTATTTGTTAGTAGGGTATATCCCAACAGGTCAATCTTTAATTGTGATAACTGTGGGGGGAAAGGGTTATAACCAGGCTTTAAATCATTTAATGCGTCCTTAAACTAGATCCAGTTTGAGATGTTTTCAAAGAGCTGTTCCTGTCCTCCATTTTCTTCTGCAAACAACTGAAATCCACACATATCAAAGCAGCAGTAACATTTCTCTCCTCATGTCTACGTTAGCTCGCCTCTCCCCCTGCCTCTATGGTTGAGTGGAGGTTATTGATTGGCCCTGTCAATACAGGCCTGCCTTTTAACTCAGTTAACTTTGTTTATGACTCGACTTAAACGCCTGGTGCTGCTGCTGCTGGTAGGAGGGGGAGAAAAACAACAGAGCACATCTGTGTCCCCTCATTTCTGTGAATTAGAGGCCACTGATTTATTAAAAAGATGAACGCTGAGCTGTAAAATATATTCAGATTCTGACAAAAGATAATCAAATGACAAATTAACATTTTTACAACATATCAATATGGAATCTTGGAAAACATAAATCATGTGATTCCATTTTCTTCTTTTGAATAGTTTTCTTCTTAGCTTCCTTACATTGGATTTTGGTCTTTTATCTATTTGTTCTTAAAACTTATTTTGTTGATTTTTTATTCATGTGACTTTTATTATTGCTTGTGTTTCCTTCATATCTTTTATTACTGACTTTTTATGTCTTACATGAATCTATTTGAATTGCCTTTTGTTGAAAGGTGCTACAAATAAACTTGCCTTTATTATTTTGTCTTGAATTACAACTGAAATCTCAAACTTTATGTGCATGTGTCTGCACTGTTTCATTATTTTAATTTTTAATGTGTTGTTTAATGTTGTTACTTTTGCATTTATATTTCTAAAGCATTTTAAGGTGTATGAAAGAGATTATTCATAAATGCTTAATGGACTGAAATCAGCCATATTTATTTTGGGCAACAAATAAAGGATTGCTGCCATGTGAGTAATGATGATTATGATGATGACTCTTTTATTTTAGAGGAGTTACACTTGAAAAATTTTAATATCAATTAACTGTTTTAAATTATTTATCTAGTAAATTTATGTAATCGAACAAAAGAAGATACTTAAAGAGACCATTACACCACAGGAAATTGTGACGAACATTTTATAGACTAAATGATTAAACTATTAAACAGTTAATAGGAAAAAAATGAATCAGCAGATGAACTGATGCTGAAAATAATACGGTGCAGCTTAGTTAGAAATGTATTTGCTTTGACATTGAGTTTGGTCGCCTCCTACATGTAACCCCTCATGAACTTTTTGTTGGGTTTGTTCATTCCCTCCACATCAGTCAGACGCCTGCAGCTGTACTTCGCTGTGACATTCAGCCACTCAATGTCGTCATCTAAACCACTATATAAATGTGTCTCCCAGTGTTCCCAGCAGGGCTTGCGGACTGGACCCTTAAGTACCGGCTCCTCACAGAGATAATAGACACTCCTGCTGCTTCTAAAGCCACAGAATCTGAAAACGACTGGAGGTGTGTCCTCTGGTCGATATTAGCACACAGAGCTGAGGTTTAATAGCCAGCACGGTGGGAGAGATGGACTCTTAAAAATACTGCAGGACAGACACAGAGTGTGTAAATACAACAGAACAGAAAACAGCAGGAAGACTGCAGAGAGAATAGCAGCAGAGAGATTTCTAAAAACCATCTCCAGCCTCTGTGGTGAGTTAAAGCTGAGGCGTGAAAGAAATGGTCTGGTGGGAAATGGAGGAACTGGAAACTGTAAATTAAAAGGTCAAAAGCTTAACCAGCATTCATATCACAAATATTCCAGCATGCAACAGTGCTATTGTTCGAGAAACCAAAACAATCACATCAATTGTGCAGAAAGTGTGTTTCCGTCAGATACAACACAGTGAACATAGAGTATGCAGTGTCAAACTATTTTCCTATCCAATCACTTCACCCACACATTCAGGGATGAGCTGATCTAATTTGATTGTTGTGGGCAAATAGAAAATCATGTAACTGGTACAGTTAAGCTGGATTTATGCTCCACACGAGGAATTCCTGCTGTAGATACCTGCGGTGTAGGTTGACATTAGCATCCCCAACACTAGCTGCCCTGCCTCAAGGGCCGATTCACAAAAGATATTACGCTAATGATATTACAGCATAAACACGCCAATAGCATTTTGAAGCTGAGTGAAATTTGCCCTATTTTCTGATTGAAATGATCCATGTGGCAAAGTATGTGTTGCCTTTCCTCCAAGAACACAGTAGGCAGAACAATTACTAAGGAAAAAAATATAGCCCGCAATCTAAAGGTCTTGACCAACGGGATGCAAAACGTCAAGCTGTTCGGAGAGTCTGGGTGCAACACCTCTTATAAATGCCCTTCAAGTACCACCAAGTCTCTGGAGATACTCATAATTTCACTGCTACTGCGTGTAGCTGTTAGCACTGATCTCTGTGAACTGGACTGTTTTTCCAGTGAGGCTCATTTGCATAGAAAAGGGACCAATTCTGCACCGAAATTCTGCATATTACCACATTTAAATACGTGCAACAGAGGCACCAAGACACTATTTGCTTTGAAGAGCAGTTAGGGGTGCAGTTCATCCGTTGTGCATGCTTTGAGAATTACACAGGTTTTTCTGTCTTATTTGTGCAGGTTTAGCAGCCTTGAAAGATGTGCAACCCTTCTGTGAAAATACCCACGAGTGTTCAGTTTATTAGGTACACCTACCTAAAACTAAACTTAGCAATAAAGCCTCCCTCCGTGAAGGTTATAATATTTAGTTTAGATTCAACTTCATGGACATTTTGGCGGCTGCAGCTACCCCCACTGATGTAAACAGGTTGGACAAAATACAACCCTGATTCCAAAGAAGTTGCGACACTGTGTAAACTGTAAATATAAACAGAATGCAGCGCAAATCCTTTTTCGGCCAATATTCAATTGAATAAAGTTCATAGACAAGATATTTAATGTTCAAACTGACTAACTTTTTTGCTTTTGCAAATATAAACTCATTCTGAATTTGACGCCTGCAACACACTTGTTTGCCGCCGTGTTACATCATCTTTTCCTTTAACAATACTCAGTAAGTGGAACTGAGGACACTGATTGCTGAAGTTCTGAAAGTGAAATTCTCTCTCAAGATTCACAAGCAGGCCCAAAATTTAAAGCCCGTCTGTGTGGAAGAATGGGCCAGAATGCCATCTGAACACTGTGGGATGTCGGCATTGTAAAAAAAGGCTTCTCCAAGTATTAACTACATTTCAGTTAGTGTGTTCAAATCTACTTTTCCCCTTTACTGCACATACTTTGTATGGATTGAAATGTTACAATTACTTTATTAGTGTAGTTCTGCTGAGTTAATACCACCATCTGCTCTAAATTTCATGTACATAGCTGGGTTGGAAATATCTTCATTGAAAAGAAATTGATATGTTGAATACTTATTTCCCCCAATAGAGGTTTGAAAGGATTACATTTTAAATCAGGGTTGTAATACATCTGTCAGTATAACACAACTGAAAAAACTGAACATTATAACCTTCACTTATTGCAGAACCTGGAAAAACTGGCAAGTGGAAATGAGTGTATTTCCAACATTAAGTGTGTTTATTTTCTTTCATTCACTCACCTCTCACAGTAGTGAGAAGGTCCGTCTTGTTTCATGAGTGAACATGAGAGTATCCTGTTGCTTCATCCACTGTGATACAGAGTGGAGCTCAGCTTTGCTAGACGTGTTACTAAAGAGAGGTTAAGGGCCTCTTTTTAACTTCTGCTAGTCTTTAAGTATCAGAAACTTGTAGGAGCAAACACAAGCAGCCAAAGCTGACCAGTCACAGTCTCTATAATTAGCTTCAGATATCAATGTACTGCACACTATCTTCTTATTTATTCCCATCATACTTACACGACTGTGTGTTTGCCTCAAAATATTTTGTTTACATAATAATTCTCTATTATACAACAGCAGCTTGAGCAAAATCTGATTAAGACCATCTGAAATCGGCCTGTCCAAACATTTCCAAACAACCCCACACCCTCAGCTTTCACTGGAATTCAGCGAACTTCAAAAGACCCTGAGATGTAATCTTGAGCTCAGCTCCACCCAAACACATACAGGAAGGTCAGCCTCTCACATCTGCTCTTAGACTGTGAATATTACTGTGTGTGTCTGTGCAAATTAACAAAATGTCTTACCTGAGATCAGACAGAGTCACAGGAGGACAGCAAACATGGAAGAGAAGAGAGAGAAGGCAGATTTGTCAATTTAATGACTCCAAAACATACATTTTGACATCACATTGTACTTGCACCAGACTTTGCCTATATGACACAGCTGACTCTCAGTAAGCAAGTAACTAAACTTTACTGATGTATTTACTTAAAGTGATTCAAGTGATTCAACATGCACTTCACTATTTGTCTTAAGTCCCCCACATTTGAACATTTGCTGTCTGGTTAGAGCTACAAAGCCATGAAAAACATAAGGATTTTTCTTGTAATTATGACTTCCATACCTCATAACTATTACCACAAAACCACAACATCTGTATATTGTGATGAAGAGATCCATATCTTATCTACAGTGTGTGGTTGTTGGAGCTGTTGCGTGAGAAATCTTATGTGGATGTAGGTCGTTGTGGCAGTTGGGCTGGTTCTGAATGTATTCTGTCATTCGTATAAGTGTCTCCAAATCACATGAGCTTACGAGACGCCATAAATTCATAAAAGCCAGAACCAAAATGCTGCGTACACACTAGGGCAGGGCTGTAGTCAACCAAAGAAAATCTTGGTCGACTAAAGTCGTATATAATCTTCAACTAATCGATTAGATGTGGGAAGAAAAAAAAACACTAGTCGGCAGTGGAGGACTCTGAAGTTTAGTTGATTCAAAACACACATTAAACACACATTAAACATGGCTTAATAGAGACAATGTCAAACACAAGTACACAAATCAGCTTCACTATAACTCGCAGCATTCACAGACAAACACTTGTCTTTATCTGGACACATTTCCCCCAAAAATACAACATGCTAACGTTATTAGCACAAGTCTATGGCATTCTACATTGTATAAATTAGCCTAGCGTCTAGCAATCTTTTCCTCTTCTCATATAAAACCAGGGACAACAGCAACATGTAACAAAGGTAACGGCACATAATTTGGCTCCATAACAACTCACAAGGTTCACTGACAAAACAACTGTCTGATACTAAACACGTTTTCCAAACAAATACAACATGCTAACGTTATTAGCGCCAGCCTATGGCGTCTTACATTGTATAAATTATCCTAGCGTCTAGCGATCTTTTCCTCTACTCATATAAAGCCAGGGACAACAGCAACATGTAACAAAAGTAAGAGTACACAATGTGGCTCCATTACAACTCACAACATTCACCAACAAAACAACTGTCTTATACTAAACACGTTTTCCAAACAAATACAACATGCTAACGTTATTAGCACCAGCCTATGGCATTTTACATTGTATAAATTAGCCTAGCGATGAGCGGAGATTTCCTCTGCTCATATGAAGCCAGGATAAATCCCGAAGTATAAATCCCTGAAGGACAGATCACACCTAAGACATAAAATGCTATTTTAGTGGAGGCTTTACTGTCTTCACAATTTATTGTTTCTTATCTGTGAAATACAATTAAATACAAGCTTCGTTTCCACTGAGGGAAATGGTGTCAGTATACAGAAACTGACAGGAGGTCTGCGTCACCGCGACGCTAAGCGTGAGGGTGGGCGAGTTCAACTTTCTGTCAACAACAGGTAACTTAGCCTGTCCCCCCCACCGCAGGAAATAATGGATTAATCCTGGAAAGCTATTGATGTAGCACTTTTCTCCTTATGAAAGTAACACGGCGATTATTTGACCAATGAAGAGCATATCGACCAAATAATCGACCAGTCGACTAGGAGACTACAGCCCTATATTTTCATACAGAAAAAGCCCAAAAATAAAGAAACAGCTGAGCCAAGCTTTCACAAACCGATCGTCAGACCATCACTGAGTACAACAAAACTCATAAACACTGGTGGCTGTGTTACCATGGCAAGGCAAGGCAAGTTTATTTGTAGAGCACAATTCGTACACAAAGTAATTCAAAGTGCTTTACAGAACAAGAAAATGCATTGTCAGAGTAGAGGCCTGTCTCACATCTTCAGAAAGACTGTTCCAGATTTTAGCTGCATAAAACTGGAATCCCGATTCCCCATGTTTAGTCCTGACTCTGGGCACCAGCAGGAGACCGGTCCCTGAGGTCCTCAGAGTCCGAGATGGTTCATATGGCACTAACATGTCAGAGATGTACTTTGGT
>NC_065508.1:3392546-3414424 GCF_006386435.1 Epinephelus moara | reverse complement strand
TAGAGAGGATAAACTGAATGGCTTTCTCAGCCCAGACAGCACTGCCACCTTCAACAAACCCAGGCTCCGTACATGCGAGCTCCAGGTAGAGACAGTGCCGATACTACCTTTCCTAGCACATTCACCATACTCTATTTCACACGCTACATAGCATAACTCCAATAGAAGCTAAAGTTAAAGGAGATAGAGAGGATAAACTGACAGGCTTCCTCAGCCCAAACAGCACTGCCACCTTCAACAAACCCAGGCTCCGTACATGCGAGCTCCATAATATACCAATGGATATCAACAGGTTTCTGGATATGCACAAAAACCACGATGCCCATCTTCAAAAAGGTGGTTGTAGTAGAGAAAGAGGGAGGCTGTGAACGCGCTGTAGAAGAAGTTCGCCACCGTTAGGAAACTTTGAAAAAATGCTATTTTGATGCAAAGAAGCAGAATGACAAGTGGCTCCAGATGTTCCACTTTTTCATATTTTGATATGTTAAATTACATGTCAGAATACATTATTCAGAGTATGCACAGCTGCGTGTAAACAGCTTATCAGCAAAAACAAGAATATTTTTGTGCATGTAATGCAGTCATGTAGAAAAATCAGAATAAATACCAATCAAATAATCCACAGTGCCTTCTTTTCCAGGCTTTTGAGAAATGTTTTAACACATTAAAATTAAACTTTAACAGTCCAGCACCTGAATACTTCAGGGCTTTGTCGAGCCATTTCATTGAACATTAGCTCTATTCAATCATAACGTGCAAAGTAGAAAATAAAGTGTGACTTATTACCTTCTCAGTTTGAGAAAGGGCACACAGAGTTTTAGCTGTAATGTGAACAGCTATAATGAAGCTGGATGTAAAAAATAACATAAGATCTCATTATTCAGAGTTTTCTCGTGATAACAAGATACCAAGAAGTCAGAATTATATTTTGATACAAACTACACTTTGTCATGAAAGTAATGAGCTTCATTCAATTCAAATTCCAACCATAAAAGGAAGGAAGTTTTGAAGCAAAGTATCTGATGAAGCAGTGATGGTTAGTTCTTCCTCTCATTAACGGAGACTCAATATGGCGGTGTCAGCATTAAGTGTGTGTCCAGTTGGCATCTTTTTTACAGAGAACCAGCAGTTTTTAAAGAAACTCTTTTCAATTCATTAAAAGAGGCTGAAGTGCGCGGGGGCCCGGGTGATGCTGCAGTCTTTGTTTTTGCCTGAGTGGCTGCCTCAGAGCTACTCAGGTAAATAATAATCAGTCAGAGGCCTGCCGGTGTAATTTCTAACAAACTGACCAATCACATTACAGGAGGCAGGAGTCAGGAGCTGGTTGATGAATGAGACGGACTGGATTGTATATTGGCTGGTATGTTTTAATGTATGATTTATGTGATTGCATGATAGTCTATAGCAGCCAGCTAATGCTAACGCTCCCTGGACCTCTTGTTTAAGTCTTTTAGAGATGCCTTGTGGACACTCACTCCTGACTCAGGACCATCATACAACACATCAAAGTCCGCCACTGTCTCCTAAAAATGCACACACATTCATACATTAGTAATCTGATAATAGAAATAGAGAGCATGTTTTTTTATCAGCACGATATTTGTTCATACTGTAAGTCCAAAAGTGCTCATACAGACGGTATCTTCAAAATGTTAAACATTTTTTAAACATGTATTTGTTTTCCTACAATATCTGCCCATGGCAACTAAAGCATGTTGACCATTTTATTGATCTCTTTACACACTAAAGCAAGTTAAAAGTTAAAGACATGAGCAGACAATTCCTGCATGGTATACCTTTAACCAAAGTGTTTCAGTAGTCTAAAGTAACCTGTAAGAATATCACCAGTAGCCATAACCAGCTTCCTTTCCTCTAAAATCTATCTGCCAGTGGTACATTTTTAGAAGGTGGGGTCCTTATGGCTATCAGTTGCAACCCAAAATCTTCATTATCTTGGATTTAACATGAGTACATTGCACTGACTGACTCAAAACCATCCACTTTTCATCAAAGAAAGTATTTTTTCTATTTTATTTTCAATGTTTCTCTAATAAGACTTAACTAGAGACTATCTAGCAATGGGATCAATCAAGTGATCCGCAACTTACAACGAATGTGGGCCAAAGTATGGGGGGTAATGGCCCCTTCCCTACTTCCTACCCCCCTACTTGCACCCTTCTTGCTTGGACTACACCCATCTTCGGACTTGGCCTTCAATTTGATTTCAACGACATACCTGTAAAGTTTCATGACTCTACCTTGCACGGTTGTGACGCTATCCCACTGAAAAAATCTGCCCACAGACCGGCCGACATAAACACCCTGGAAAGTACTTAGAACTGATTCTGTGGTATTTTACACTACAATAGGTGTCTCCATGAACACATTTTGCCAGTTTGCGTTGTCATGGCTGGTAATGAATGTCCAAATGAAATAAACATTTGGGTTTCCTCAATAGTACAGTCGCAGATGAGGGCTAGTGACCACACAGCAGTACGAAACAGTAATTTAAGTGCAATTAATGAATGTCTTTACATCAGTAATGAGAGGACAGGAAACAGCTTCACTGCTGGGGCTGAGGGTTAAAGTTCTGCACAGACTGAACACACAAGAAAACTAACATGTGTTAAACAGCACGTTTAGTAAAAAAGATCTAGGAGAGAAAAATGTGTAAAAACTGTCCTGAATAAACTGCAGCTCCAGAAAAGAGAGAGGATGACTCTGCTCTGCTGAGGAGAACACAGTCATCACGGTGCCTCTCATTTCATTCTGACTTTCGTTGTCGGGCAGCCAAGACGCATCATTGTGCACTTCAGAAATAAAGCAACAGAACTGGCAAAGCCCTAAAGGAAATCTGGAAATAAGATGCACTGACTCCCAGAGTAAATGTGGGTGGATCGTTTAGCAACAGAGAGGACTGCTGAGTGGGAGGAACTGCTCAAAGATTACAATATCTGTCATAAATCAGCCTGTTCTGCTTATTCATCCACAATAAGAGACTTACTGGAAGCCTGTATTCACCTTCTTCATCTCTAAATATTAACTTATTGCTTTGTAGACACACAAAAGATTCTAAACTGCATTAAACTGTCACATAAAATCACAACAATGTGTATTAAACAACAGTTTAACCCCTCAAATGGATTGTTTTTTTTATAAAAATTATACTGTTTTTTCTGTTTTTCAACAGTTAGATAAACTCATCAGGGGTGTCTATGTGTCCGAATGCAGTTTGAAGGTATGTTATACGATGACCCTCATTCCCTTTTCTTTTAGCTTAGCTCAGTCAATAGGCATGTATGGTATCCATGTTAACCAGACATATAAATATTTTCACAAGAACATAATAAGAAATAATTAGGACTAAAAACGAAGTGCAGCTGAGGCTAATAGGACTTGCATCTGTTTTGCAGGTGTTTGATCATAAACCAAAGTAGAAGTTCAAATTTAGACTTGAGTGACGCTAGAAAAGTTAAGAGATCACCAGAGTTATAGCAATCCATCCTGAGGGGAACATGACTGTCTGAACCAACCATTTCAGTGTGGATGTTGCCATTCCTAGAGCTGCTAACATGGCTAAAAATGTCAAACTATCCTTAGTTCAAGTGTCTTAAACGCTTTTCTCCATTTTATGTTACTTTAAATTTTATTTCTTTTGGTTTTGGGCTGCTGGTCGAACAAAACAAGCAATAAAACCAAAAGCAAAACTGAAAACATTCCCATCAAGTTCAAATATGCTGTGATAATCAGCTAATGTTAGCATGCTGACATGCAAAACTGAGTAGGTGAACACAGTAAACATTGTACCTACTTTTAAGATTTGATTACATTTAGTTGATGTGTATCTTTCAGTTTTATTTGTACTGTAACTGAGTATTTCTACGTTGATCCAAATACTTCTTCCACCACTGCCAGGCTGTCCAATGTCTTCTGAGACTGTCCTCCTCCAAAATATGACCACTTACAGTGTTTTTACAGGCAGAAATAGTGTCCTGTTTTTGCATTTTTTGTTTGGCAGCCACCTCCACAGGCTGTAGTAATTATTATGGGAGCAAAGACGGAAGTCTGGCAACGCGGCATAATGACCGAGAAAGAAGAGGTGAGGTGGATGGGTCAAACAAGCACTGGATTTTCATCCAGGAGGTCTATGCACATGTCCCGTGTGAAACCATAAATCAAAGTAGAGTTATTTTAACAACTAGTCCATACCCACTGAGTACAGCATACCATACCATGACTTAGTCATACCAAAAATTAGAAAAAACAAACATTGGTCCACAGGGGGAGCCACAGCGATTGGTCGCATTTTAGCCATTTGTAAGCATTTTTCTGTTGTTATAGCGCCACCCAGTTGCCAATTAGAGTTAAATTTCTTCATCCACCTTGAGGCGTCCTGTTCTACATATCTACCAAGTTTAGTAAAAATCCATATGGCGGTTAGGCCTAGATAAGAAATGATCTCTCTAGCGCCCCCATTTTGTTTGATGGGGTCAATAATGGAGGGGTCCCCTCAGATTATGTGTGGTCATATGCCTATAAAGTTGCGTGGTGATGGGTGAAACCCTTGAGATGTTATACACCTTTATGTGATGAGCCACGCCCTCCGCAATATTCATTGCCTTATAGAAGCTCAGTTTTAGTAAGTTTTCCAACTTTTGCCAAGAGGGAACTTTAGATATTGGTCCCTAGATTATGTTCACCCAGTTTCATGCAGATCGCTCAAACTTCCTAGGAAGAGATCCATTTGAAGTGTTTTTCAAAAAATTCAAAATGGCGGAAAATCTATATAAGCGGAAGTTATGGGTTCTTGAGGCAAATGTGTTCCTCATGAGGAGAGCATCTCTGTGCAAAGTTTCATGTCTCTCTCCCATGACCCTCTACCACTGTGCCAAATTTCACATGGATTGACCAAGTCAGTGAGGAGAAAAACATGGAACCGACACACACACACACACAGGGAGACAGAGTTTTCGTCATTATATAGTAAGATGACACATGTCGACGATGCAACATATGCGTTAGGTTACCTTAGTAACAAAGACACTTATTGTGAGCTGAACCATGATGTATGATGATTTATCTAAACCCATTCTCGGAACCCATCGGCTGTATTCTGCGTCTGACCTAACCAAGGTGTTCAGTTGCCTAACCCTAACCACAAATTTCTGGTGCAACTGTGAGCATTTCATAACATTACCCATGTCTTAAAAACTTCAACCGTCAAGTTATTCTGACGTCCACCAGTAGGTATGCCAATTTAGAAAACACTCCTGTGTGTTGTATTCAGAGGTGTGAGCATACAACTTCTGTGGTCGTATGGGTTAAAGCACTTGTCTGTTTACTGGACACACTGGACCCGAAACCTCCAGATTTATCCTGTAGCTACAAATGCTTCAATCAGACTGTGTATGTGGTGATGGCGGCATCTCAACCTTGTCTTATCCAGGATCAACATGCTCGATTTCATTAACATGCTGCTCCACATTCACAGCCACATCCATTCACACCTCTGCGCTGCCATATGTAGACCATGTGAGCCAATACGGACAGAATCATGGCCGCCTGCCCTCATACTACCACTCAGATCATTGCTACATAGATATTTTACTTCATTATGTCATACTCAGTAAAAAAAAAAGCCCTCACCATGAGGAAAGACAAGGGAAGAAAGTGCTACTCCCACTTTATGACTGATCAAATCAGCCATTAGCTTCTCTTACAATGAGGCTTTTTGTGCTTTAGCTCTCAGTTGTGCTGTTAGCAGAAATAATTCATCTCTGCCAAGGGAAGGAAAACCCTGGTTATTCCCCCGGCAGGGCAGAGTACAGTAGATTAGAGCAGAGAGAGCCGGTGACCAGAAAAGGAGAATGTGTGTCGAGATGTTTTTAGCTGGAACACAAAAAGTGAGTCAGACAAGCCTTGGCCTGCTGGGATATCATGTCTGCAGACACAGATACAAGGATAGAGAAATAGAAGGAGGGGCTGGAGGAGGGATGGTTTCATCTTTTAGTGAATGCATTCTTGCAGCTTGGACTTTAAGTGTTTCCTCTCACTGTCAACCCCAACAAAATCAAACTCTTTTATTCCAGCCCCACAGCATCAGCATCTAATGGAAAAATAAGTACTTTTTCTCTTATTGCAGATTAGAGGCTGTCATCAGACAGCGTGGCGGTGCTCAATGCCAGGACACCACATGGGGTCCCAACATGCTGTTTTCCCTGCAGACAGATGGCCGCTCTCTGTTCCTTACAGAGGACAGAGGGCCAGATCCTGTTTGTTTTCTTTTTTTATGTCTGTAACTGTTGACAGTGAAGAAGAGGAAAGGCAGCTGCTGGCCAGAGTCCAACATGACGGGATCCTGCACCATCCGCTTGAGCACTGCTTAGATCGAGACACACATCAACGTGTCCCTCGCGTTCACGTCTTCTTTTGTCCTACTTATTCTTGTTAGCAGAAGTAGTGCTAACCATGGCAGCAGTACAAGTAGTACTAGTAATGGAGACAGGAATGGTTTTCCTTTGAGGTAAGTCCAAGTCAAGTTACAAGTCTCCATTAGCATTGCAGGTCAATCAGTTGACTGCTGATCATTAAATTTGCACAACATTTTGCTTTTAAAGCGGTTAAGTGAGTTTTTACATAACTGAGACCCGCTCAATGCAGAGGCCGAATAATTAAATATTCAAGCTGTGTGGCTCTACGTGGCCTGCCTGTCGCTAGCTTATTTATTTTTTACCGTGATAGGTCAGAACCTGACACTGCAGTAAGTACACCCTCCAATTCTGCTGGGACCCTCCAGTATATTTTTGAAATGCAACAGAGGAGTGGCCTCATGGCTACGACATTTGTGACGACCATACGGAATAGCCTGGACAGCAGAGTGCATTCACATGGTGCTGGTAGTCAGAACCTACCAGCCATGAGCAGCTACTGATGCACTAAAAAGAGGCCAATGCAGCTTTGGGAGTTACAGGAAGCACATTTATGTCAATATGAGAGAGTGGCTGTGTGGGTTCCTGAGCTGGTACCAGGCCAGCATCTCTCCTACATAGTCGTCCACACACTGTTTGGAGTGGTGAATTAATGCTACTGTTTGTCAGCACTAAATGCCTGGAGACGCTCAGGGTATATCAGTTGTTGGTGGGCATTCGTTGTGTTTACCGCCACAGAAAATAAATAAATCTCTGGTTCATGTGGGACGACATGTCTCTACCTGTGGCCGTGAATGTTTGCTAACGTTAGCATTATGAGCCAGGCTAAATAAGCTTTTAAAACCAAGGGCTCATAGTCACAGGTCTGGAAAGCAACCAGTGCAAAAGCCAGATGCATAACAAATGAAGAACATTTGTTACTAAAGCTGCATGCTATAACTTACAGATCAAATCTCCCGCTCAAATTCATACCACTGGAAAATTAAATTGTGACTGGCCTTTATCACTTACTCATACTTCTCATTCTTGTTCATGAAAACTTCTCAGAAAGAGCTTCGTCTGCTCATTTCATCCACTGTGTGTAGAGTACTGAGTCAGAATTTAAAGGTGAAAACATCCACAAGCACATTATGTACTCCAGTGTTGGCATAAAGACTAGAATTGTTTTAGTTTGTGTGTGACAAATGATAAATAGAAAAACATCTTTTGCATGTAGTAACCCTTTATAAAAGGGCAACACTCACTGGCCTCGCCATAACATTTTTAAGCCGGGTGCACACTGGACATGGCATACAGAGAGAGAGAAGTAGTCAAAGGAGAGCAAACATGGCAAAATTACAGATTTAAAACGCGTTGAAGCGGAGACACAGGACGCATCCATGTGGCAACCTCCAGGGCCAAAAAATGAAGGCAACATGAAGCGAGTCAATTTCCAAACTTAACAGCAAAAAAAAAAAAAGTGTACAACTTGGTACAAAAAACGATTTTGGTCTCTATAGCTTCTTTTTGACATATCACAACTGTATGGGGGTGAATTTTTGTGTAACTCACCGCTTACATTTTACAACAGTTTAAAGTTACGCATATTTAAGGGTGTGCCGCTTGAGTGATGGACTGTCTGTGAGGCGTCGCTACAGTCTTTTGAGTCAGATCCAGCCCTTACTCCTCCACAGCTCCAGCCCCTCATCCAAATTCAGTCAGTTCTGGATCTAAAAAAACAAGTTGGCATCAGCCAAAATGCCATTCTCGAGGCTTCAGAATGAGAGTCCACAGACCAGTGGGTGATGTCAGGGTAGTTACATCCATTATCTGTGGGTGTATCTTAATAGGTGACACACATCAGCACACTGCGCTGGGCAGTCAGCTACATTAGATCATAGCTTACTTCTGCTTTTCACCTTACAAAACCTAAAATATAGATAGATATAGATCAATTACTCCGACTGGTCTTTCAGGTTCACTTATTTTTCACCTGTACGTGAAGCAACGGGCTTACATCAGTGCAGATTCTTGTGTTTTCAGCACTGTTTCAGTCTGAAGAAGTAAGCCAAGTCTTAATTCTTCATTTTTGTTACGTCAGTCTTATTTCTTTGCATGTTTCAGCTCAGGTAACAGCAGCAGTGGTTGTATTGGGTAGTAGTGGCGATAGTACTTTAGTAGTAGTAAGGGCTAGCAGGGCCACAGCTAATAGTAGCAGGAGCAACGACTGCAGGATTATTAGTGGTAGAATCACAGTTAGCAGCTGTTGTAGTGTCATAAGTGCACAGTTAGTTGTGCTGTATCAGTGCTGGAAGAAAGCTTGAGCAGCAGGAATAGAAATGTGGAAGTAAAAAGTTAAAGTTGTGGAATCAGTGCACTGTACGGATAGCAGTAAAAGTGTTGCAGTAAAATAAAAACCTTAGTTGTCTGTTAAACACATTGTGTCACCATGATGTAATGAAATGAGTCCGCATGCATGTGACTGATCACTTTCGGTAATCACCACAGTTTACCAAGACACTGAATAAAAACCATTTAAAAGAAAACAAAAAGAACGGAAAACCACTCTAACTGCAATCATCGAGTCACATTCACGTCACATAAAAGCATCACTTAATAAAATAAAGTGCATCCAGAGCTGCAGTTTGAATGTGCTATGCTGAGGTCACTCGGTGTGAGGCACATTTAAAATAATGTTTGGCTTAAGTGGACAAGTAATTACATTTCTCACTGGGATTCACAGTATCAGAGCTGTCTAAATAAGCATTTTGTGACAGTTTAAAGACGCAGATCTGGCTTTGTGATAGAGAATAACACGTCCATAAAATGAGCTCCTAAAGCTCCAGTATTTCAGGAATACAAGTAAAGTTGTCTGGGAGATCTTTTTTCCTCCTGAGTGGATTAACCAACCTTTCCGACCGCATAACACTTACAGCTGTTTTCTATTAGTCTGCACAGAGTATCTGATGTAACTCTGCAGAAACCAGGACATGACAGTGAGGTGGGTGTAGGTGAGGTTTACAATGCAGTTGTTGTTCAGGTTTAATCAAGGAGGGAGACTGATGACTTTGGATGGAAAAAACATCACCTTATGATTTGTCAGAGGAAAAAAGACTTAAATCACAAACAGATGTTAAGATAGGTGATTCAGAGTGCATTCTTAGTATATCTTCAACAGTTGCAAATGAATGAAACACAGGCATCTAATCTTTTTGGACATCTGGACTACGTCATGTGTCTCCCACAGTTTAATAAGGAACAGCAGGAGTTTCATACGTGTTAACAGGAATAACCTCAGTGGTGTTTAAAACAAACTTTGAATTAATAGAAGAGGTCTGAAGTGCTAAGTATCTAAGTAAGTATATAAGAAGGCATCATCAGTAAAAAATGTACACTGCACTGTACAATTGGAAAAAACTATTGTTTATCTATAACGTAAATAGCAGTGGACCCAATATTGATCCATGTGGGACACCTTTAATCCACTGTTCATTAATTCACAAACTTTAAAACTAGAAGATCTCATCGACTTAAACACATTAATTATAATGTATAAAGCAAATAATAATCTACTTCCACACAGCATCCAGGAACTATTTGGGCCTAGAGAGAGTCAATATAATCTATGGGGTATATGTATGTTCAAAAATACCAAGACAAGAACTCACATCAAAAGTAGATATCTGTTATAGGGGTGTCTCTGTGGAACAGCCTAGACAATGAACTAAAAATATGCAAATCAATCTGTCAATATAAATCATTATTATCATTACCATAAGTCATATGTTAACAAAGGAAAGCTACAACAATAAACAATATAAAAGAAAATATGTGTATATGTACTTTTGGATTCTCGATTTTGTTTTGTTCTTTTGTTTTTGTCATGTCTAACCACATGTTGTTTTCTGTTATGTCATGTTTTGTTGTTGCAATTGTTTTTTGTTTTGATATTTAACTAAAATGTAAAAAGGGTAGGCACAATAAGCTTTGCTTCAGCCTACACCTTTTCGGCCATTGTAAAATCTATCTATTGATTTTGGAAATGTTTCTTGCTATGCAACTGGACCGAAATAAACTATTATCATCATTATCATCATTTATCAACCAGTTGGGGACAATCTAAACTTTTAGTTTTTGAACAAGGTGTTTAACGTGTGTGTGTAGAAAAATCTAATATTTAACGATATTTTTAAGTACTTAAAATGGTGTACTGTATCTATAAGATTTTCAGTAAGAGTATGGATTTGTGTAGGAACATCAAAGCTCTGTCCTCCTGTGAAATGCACACATATCCAAAAAATGAATAATGCAATGTTTAGTTGTGAAGTAAATGACGATGGCTGTGGAAATGCAAAGAGGAGTTTTCAGTGCAAATTTACTTGTTGTTCTACCAGCCTAAATTATTTCTACCTACTGAAAGTGTCCATTTATTATCTGACCTGACAATAAAATCAATATTTCTTTCTGCCCCGTGGCTGCATGCACTACCTCAATAGTTTGAAAGTCAAAAGCTCTTCTACAGTGAATTATTCTGTTGCAAGATTATTAAATGTTGCTGCAGAGTGGAAGTTCTAGGAAAAAAAACAACCTCTTTTTTTGAGACTAAAACTAACATTTGTTCAACAGTGTTGTACAGTCAACACTTTTAGCCTTCTGGGAGTATCTGGCGTTGTATATCCACCTTTGTTCACGTATCCACTGGAATAAAAAAAGATACACCAATAAACAATACAACAGCAGAGAAATCAATGTACCTCATAGCCAGAGGTTTCAGGGTGGATTTTTCCTTTACCAAACTTGCACTCTCTTTTACAAGTGCTATTAATAGCTGTCTGCGAACATAGCTGGGATTTTAACTCTATAAAAACTCAAGAAGTGATTTGTAAGGGCGATAAAAAAAAACGTGCATATTTCTTGTGTTTGTAAGTCTGTCTGGACGCTGAAAATAGTTTCTCTTCTTCTCTCCCACACTCTTTTCTCCTGCTTCTGTTGTACAGTTCTTACGATATCTTGAATTTCCCAGATGTGTTTCCAGCTGTACAGATGTGATTACACTGACCTGGTATGTTACTGTGGGAGTTGTTAACTTAATTACACATGATTGACCGCCCCTTTTCCACCACTACCTTTTTTTTTCTTCAGGAGATATATCATCAGTTTGAAAAGGTGCATTTTCAGCAGATGTTTAAAGAAAACAGAGAAGTGATGGTGCAGTTAACTCCACAATTTAGGTGCCATGGGAACGAATACATGGTCACATATGGCTCAAAATCCAAACTTTAACACTGCAAAAACAGCTTTTTCTGTCAACCATTGTGTGCTTCGTTGTGTGTATGAGTTGGTCGGTCAGAAATATGCACAGCCAATTCATTAAATGCCTTATAAGAGATATTATGGAAGCAATGGGAAGCAAATCAAGGGACACTTACACTGGGGTAATGTGTTCTCTTCTTGTCCTTACAGCTCCATTTTGGACCAACTGAAGTTCATTTAGAGCTTTCTTTCTGACTAGTGCTGAATATAGAGTTAGAAAAATCAAGACTGGATGAAATGAAAAACTTTGTCCGTGTCACTGACAGACAGAAGTGAGTTTATTTCTGAGAAAAATAACACTGAAAAACCCCTTTTACTTGGTTGACAAAGTTCAGGTTTGAATCAAGAATAACTTACAAATTTCTGGGTGTTTGGTTTGCATGAAGTTAATTTATTTTCATTTCAATTTACCAGCGTAAATATGTAAAATGACTGTGATATCAACAGCTCTCTAATCAGCACTGTGAGATCAGAGCTGCTGGGACGTTCCCTTTTCAAACATACAGGACAACATGTGCTGAGTATTCATTAGGGGGGTGGGGGATGATTTGCTAGTGTGTGTAATATGTGTGTGTGTTGCATGCCAAGCTTGAAAAGCTTTTCGATTGAGTCAGCGTGACACATTTATGAATAAAAGGCTGGAAATCGGAGTGACTGAGTTGAGCAGGAGACGGTAAAATCCATCCATCATCTCCTCCTCCCTCTGCTGAGTGACGAAGCCATTACAACGTCAACTCTAATACAAGCTGCCGTCATGTTTTATACATGACAAAAATGGACAGTGGTTACACTATGTTGTATTTCACAGAGGTGAGCAGGTTGACTGTTTGGCTAAACAAACAGGAGAGGAAAAGAATGCAGGAGAAAAGACCAACAAAAGCAATCTAGTGGAGCGTGACAACACCAAGCTCTCCTGCTGCCTTATCGCTCTGCTCCAGACCTCAGAGATCTCTCCGATCTGATAGCAGTCTCCGATGCTCACTGCTGCATAAACTGCAACATGTGCTCATCATCTTCTCAGTGTGACGGTACAGCAAGGGTCAGAGCACAGAGAAGTAGGCCAGGAGAAGCCCTGCAGCCTGAGAGGAATGCTTTCTACTGCTGAGGACCTTTTCAAACACATTACACCTACAGATCCTATAAATGTTTCACCAACAAGAAAAATCTGACAGATTAGTTTTTCTTCTTGTCGACAAATCTTATACTAAACTTAACCTGATGCAAGCTGAGCTGACATTGCTTAAATTCTGTATTCTGAGTTAAAATGGCAGATATATAAGTCTTAGGGTGTTTGAATACTTTTAACACTGTGTTATGGTGCAGTATTGATACCATGCTTTTCTACAAAAAACTTGTTTAATTAAACAATAATAGACAAAGTTCCCATTACTGTTGACATCTGTCTGAACACAAGAAGCTGGATAAGAACATTTTCTAAAGAAAATACAGACTTAAAATTTTGATTTCAGTCATCTGATCAAAGAATATGTAAACAAGATAAGAATATGACCAAACATTTCTATGTAATCTTTCAATATGCAGTCAGTATTTTAACTTTGGAAACAGAGTGGGGTGTTCACTGCTGCTGAAACTGTCTAGTACGTGCTTCGAAATTTGTTTTACGTCAGCAGAAAAGCTTTTTGTGTGTTTCTACAAAACAGTTTTTGGTTCAAAGAACTTTGTCACTGCTGGAAAGTCTTTTCATAAAATTATAATAATAATAATAATAATACATTTTATTTATAAAGCGCTTTCCAAAGTTCTCTAAGTCACTTTACAGAAATAGGTTAAAAACACATCAAAAAACAAAGACAAACAACAAGCTAAACATTAAAAGCAGAACGGAACAGGTGAGTTTTGAGTAGTGATTTGAATGATGGGAGGTCAGTGCTGTCACGAATATGTTTTGGGAGGGAGTTCCAGAGGGTGGGGGCAGCAACGGAGAAGGCTCTGTCCCCCCAGGTTCTGTGCTTGGTCTTGGGGACGGTGAGAAGATTGGCATTGGAAGAGCGGAGGCTGCAGGAAGGGGTGTAAGGGTGGAGCAGGTCTGTGAGGTAAGAGGGGGCCTGGTTGTGGAGAGCTTAATTATGCAGTAGAAAGATGCAAATAAGTTCAAAATTGGTGCCGTATGACCAGAGACAAAGGGCTATGGCATTTGCTTTGGCTCAAGACGTAAAAAAGCTACAACTACCAGAATGCACTGCACTGCACTAGGGGTGAGTTCGTGTACAAAAATCTCTAAACGTGGGTCATTTTTTTTCGTGTAAATGTGTACATGGGCTTCATCGCTGGGTGGTGCTATTGCATTATTCGCCACTCCGAAATATCGCCATTCCGACGGTCCGTCATCCCGAATTGAGTGCTGACAGTAAGCTATGGCGAGCCTGTAGAAGCCGTATTTCCCATGCACGCGAGTAATTCAGGCTGACATTACTTGTTTTTCAGCGAACTCCTCTGGTAATTATTAAAAGGCATGACATATAGGTCCACAGTAACTTATTATTATTATCATCATTATTGTTATTGGGTCTTAGAAGAGTGGGCTACAATGAGTACAGGGCCATCAAATCCCAGCATCCACGGTGAGAGGACATGGAATTGTGTGCGCTTTTACGCACGCGGGTCTAGGCGATCACGGACATTTGATGTGGGAAAGATGTAGCCAGATGTATTACCCGTTTTAGATACGTGGCTCGTCTGTCCGTCCGTCCGTAGCACGAGTCATGTGCACCACTTCACCACCGACCTGTGCATACTCATTGTACGACCCCCTTAACGACCGTGCCGTTTTAATAGAACGCAGCACGTAGTCTACTGACCTGTTGCCAAACCCGGTCTCACACCAGTCTATCACAGTTAGTCAACAATTAGTATCACCCCCCTCCCCCCTAAAAAAAAAAAGTTTTTCGTAACTGTTTATGATCTCAAACACATGTAAACGTGCACCAGACCAATAACCACCTCAGCTGTTGGGTGACGAATGCAAGCTTGGCCGTCTTTCCACAGGAAACAATATGGCAGCTGGCTGGTAAGAACTGATCTCAAATTACAGTTAAACAGTGAGCTAAAATATCTTTCTGGAAATATCTGAGGTGAGAAATAAGCAAAACAGTAACAGAATCATATTTGATCAGCACTGCCCAGTTTAACCGCCTCTGTTTTTACAATACAGGAAACAGTTTGGCGGCTCTTACTGTTCACAGATTCTCATAGTACAGCTAAACAGTGCACTGAAATAGGTTCTAAAGACATTTATACAGTTGCAGAATCTTGGTTTATATTTGATGAGCATTGCCTAGATTTACAGCTTGATTAGAGTCTGTTCTGCATTTGAGAGAGAGGGGCGGATCTCTTATGATCTGCGTCTATATTCTTTGTGCCCGTGGTGGTGACTATAACAAAAGGCTGAGATACAATCTGCAGTCCCTAGAGCCAGTGAAAGTTTGAGCTGGGAGATAATCAGGGAGATCTGGTAAGTTTACCACAGTTCATTCACACAAACTACCCACATTATTATGATACAAAGCTGGTTGAAAATCTGCAAAGGATCCAAAAGTAGTATCCAAAGTATCCAAAAAGCATCCGTGTTTACGTTCTTCTCAGCATGAAGCAGTTGTACAAGAACTTTGCCTAAACTCAGGGCAGACTTAAATTTACAAAACGTTGATTTAAAATCAAGAAAAATTAGATTGAAAAATAAGAACATAACTAACAATGATTTGTTGAAACACTCAAATCCAACGTGCCCTGTTGCTACAACTGCCCAATCAGACCAAATGACTTTGTGTTACGTCAACAGAAAAGCTTCTGTTCAAGAGTAAAGTGGAACATTTAGCTCAGTCGCTCTCTCCCACTCTCTGTCTACCTCTCTCTACCTCCAGCCCCCCAGATCCAATCGATAACTTTCACTGAATAGTCTGAAACGTTATTAATCCCTGAGGGGGAAAATGGAGCCATTACAGAATCATATAAAAGGATGGAGATAAAACTGCATTAAAGGGCAGCAGGGTGACACCGTGTTTGTCCTTGAAACAGAATCAGCTGAAGTGCCCCTAAGCCAGGCGACCGCTCACTGCCGCCTTTACCCTGCTGTGTCAGAGCGTTCCTGCAGCATCGATACTGCTGACGTTATCTCACTCATAAAACATGGGATTACTTCTGCTGACTGGAAGCAAAATGTCAACTTATAAAAGTAATGAGCCGCCAGATGAGTGAGATTAACAGACATCTTCAAATCAGATGCTTTAGCAGAGAGCTCCTGTCTGCTAATCCGTCCAATCTGTGATTCCACTCTGATAATTAGATTAATGGAGCGATGCTGTGCGCCTTCAGGCTGCTCGCAACAAAACCACCGACAGAGAAACTCAACCAATGCTACCGGAGGAATGTAACTACAGTACAGTTACTTACAGTAAGTACTGCATTTACACACAGATTTCAGGTACTTCATGTCAGTATTTCCATCGTAACATACTTTATACTTCTACTCCACCACATTTATCCATCAGTTTAACAGATTTAACATACAACCCCAAATCAAAACCTAACTATTACTGATGCATTAACATTTAGGTGGCATTTTAATTCTTAATTATATATGTATATGACAAATTAACACTCTGATTGTGCCATTTTGCAGCACAGTCGTCCAGCAATGTCTGTGATTTTTCTTTCTGAATGCAAGACTTTTATGTGAAACCTCTCAGCACTCGCTCCACCACTGCTGATTTCACACATTTTCTGTCTGAACATCACAGCTCTGTGTTTGCACAACAGGGGTGCTGAAGCTCAGGACTCTGGAAAACAAAAAGGCAGGAAGTCCATTGCGCTGTGGTAATTTTTAACACAATGCAACGTCATCTGACGACACATTGCACTGGCCATTCAAATACAGCGCACATTTCTGGTAGATTACTTGGTAACAAGCAGCGTCTTGATTGTATTTTATCTTCTCACCTGTACCTGTAGCAACAAACCCACACCAACGCAGCCTCATGTTTATAACACGGTGCTATTTTCAGTCTGAACACCCACTAACAAGGCAGACAATCATTTCTTCTATTACCACCAGTACAATCAGCCACATACCTCCCAAACTCACATATTAAAATGCTGTTTAGCAGCTTTGGGCATCACACTGGCAACAACATCTCTTATCCTTTCCTTTATGCTTCTCCAAGATACATCTCCAATGGGTTTTTAACATATTAACTATGTTATGAAGATTTTATTGCAGCTCTTGTCACCAAAGACGAGTGGAAAATAAAGTGTAATTTCCTACAGAATATATTTTCTCTCCGTCGCTCTCAGTATGTTTCTCACTCTCTGTCTCACAGACGCAGACTTTTATAACCTGGCTTAGCACCTTTGGCTCTCAGTGGGAGTCAGACAGAAATAGAGTCAAGTGTGGCAGCCTCCTGCAGACTGATTCTTTGTTTACCTGCTTGTCTGACTCTGTCTGTCACACTGGACGTGTACGGGGGGGATTTATCGGCGCTCTGCTCTGTTTACTGCTTCGGTTGGCTCCTTACTCTGTGGCTCGTGATAATGACGCCAATCCAACTCCTGTGCCACCATATCGAGACACTGAGCCACAGGGAAGGGCGTAGGTTTCGGTTTAACATCTGGGGGGCACAAATTAATCAGGGACCTGGAGGTTCTCCCTAACGAAATCAAGCGTCAAACACTTCATTTCCTGTATTCTGGCTCGTCGCCTACCTCTCCTCTATAGATGGAATCTATTCTTTCTTTTCACCCCAAGGCTGCTGCTGTAGAAAGAGATCTTGTGAGGCTCCATTGGATGTGTTGACAGACCAGAAACGTGCCTTTTGATTTTTGTTATTGTCTCGCTGATTTGCAGCTGTATCGAAGCAGCTTTAAACGTGTTTGCAGGAGCAGCTCTGTTGAAGCAGATCCTGCAGATTTTAACTTACTGAGAGCTTTTGAGAGAAGTTGGAAGTTTTCAACGTAATGTCACTGACTAAGTTTACATGCTCAAATTCTGTTTTTGCCCTTATTCCGAAAAGGCCAGTCTTCCCACCAAGCTGTTTACATGACGAAGGAAAATGAATATTCCATACTGTAGGTATTTTTGATTACATGCAGCAGTGCATATTCCGATTAACATGCCCTAACGTGTTGTTTAACACTTCAAAATATGGAAAAGTGGAACGCAGGATTGGAAATTAACTTTTTGTCGATCTGCCACTGTGGCTGATTCATTCATTCATTCATTCATTTTCCATAACCGCTTATCCTGTTCGGGGTCGCAGGGGGGCTGGAGCCTATCCCAGCTGACACTGGGCGAGAGGTGGGGTACACCCTGGACAGGTCACCANCAGCTGACATTGGGCGAGAGGCAGGGTACACCCTGGACAGATCGCCAGACTATCACAGGACTGACACATAGAGACATGCTCACATTCACACCTACCGGCAATTTAGAGTNTGTGGGAGGAAGCTGGAGCACCTGGAGGAAACCCACGCTGACACAGGGAGAACATGCAAACTCCACACAGAGGGCACCACCCCAGGGTTTGAACCAGGAATTTTACCAGCATTTGTCTGTCGGCTGATGCTAATTTCCAACCCTGGTGGAACAGTTGGAGCCCCCTGCTTTTCCTCCGGTGGCGGATTTGTTTGATGTGATCGAACGTGTAAACACAGCCTCCCTCTTTCCATCCTTCAACCACCTTCTTGAAAAGGTGTTGATATCAAAGTCTCTCGTAATGTTTATAAGTTGGTTATTCTGTCGACCAGACCAGAAATGTCAGGGGCGCCTCTCTACCACAGTCTTGCAAACTATAAGATAGCTGGTTTGTGTACGATGTATCCATGACAATGCACGCAGCTGACTGTGAACAAGCAAGAGGTCGTTTTAACCCAATTGAGACGCATATCCCAAATGCCCTGTGAGGACATCTAAAGAATGCTCATAAAACCTGAGTAACACTGGCATATCCGTACTCGTACTCGTCTCGTCGTACTCGTCACACTGGCAGAGGCGCGCAGCGGCGCCGTCAACATGTATTTCCCACACCAGCACGCTAGGTGGCTGTACCTACACTAGTTGCCAAAGGTTGCCAACTGCTAGTAACAGAAGACGAAGAGGAAAAACTTTGAGGCAACAACAACTTGAATTTCACGGGTGAGTTTCTTATCAAAGTCGTCTTATTTAAAATTTGAAACAACCGGAGTTGATCCTACGAGACGAGACGTACATAAAAAAAAGGCTTTTCTCGCAGAGCCGCCATGAGCGCCGGCTGCGCTGGAAATAGAGCAGTGGGCTGAAGCAGAGTGGCGCGGCGCGTCGGCCGGCGCCAGTGTGGGTTGGTTCATAGAATATAATGGAGGCGGGCGTTTTGACGCGCGGCGTACGGCGGCGGTGTGTTTTGCACTTTAGACCGAGAGGCTTTAGATCTTAGAGCAATTCTGCCTCTATCTTCATGTGAGCCAGTTCAAGATTTTGGACCAAAGAGCATTATATACGGTCACATCTTCCCTTTGTCTCTGCCTCTCTCTATAACCGTCTCCTTCTCGGTCTTTGTCCCCATGGACCTCTAACTCTCTGAGAGGAGGTGGAAAACTGAAACAGAAGAAAAGAGACACAGAAGAACCCCTTGCTCTTTTCTCTTCCACCACATCCATTTTCAATTACAGGTACAATCCTGCAGGGCTATTTTTAGCCCACACTGGATATCTATAGCCTCTCCTCTGAAGCATCTGTCACAGATGCTGCTGCTGCTCTTTCACCTTTTCTATTATTTACATCCACATTTGAATCTAAGCTATTTCACTAATGCTCTGATCCAGAGTACTTTACAACTGAAAATGCAAAATAAGGATCATTTTTTATTGTAGATGAAGAGCAACCATTCAGATGATTTGAGCAGGGGCAGAGCTGCAGGAAACTGGCTCTATTCTTGTAATATCTGAGTGGTTATGTGGGAGTGAAGAGGTGTCGTTCAGAAATAAGAGAAATAAGGGAAATTAGAGCTCAGGCAGGAGGTTTTTTACTGCAAGATAGGAGGTTATTACAGCGAGTAAATCAGTAAGACATAGCGGGGGGGATTCAGTGGGGGAAATGTGAGATTTGTGAAAAGATGAGTGTTCACTGAAGTGTTATGTGAGGCTCAGAAAACTACGAGGCAAAAACAAAACCATTAAGCTGTTTCTGAAAAATAATAATTTGGATGTTTTCCTCCTCTGAAAATATTCCACTACAAAGTCACATAAAATAACTGGTGAGACTGGGTAGCGTTTTCTTCTTCTACACCATATGGCTTAAACTATCATCAGTGTTGAACCTTCCTAATGCTCTTGTGGCTGAATGGGAGCGCATCCCTGCAGCCAGGTTACAAAATCTTGTGGAAACACAGTTGTAGCAGAAACTATTTCCTCAAGGTAAACCATAAGTGTCAGTTCAAAGTCTTCAAGAGGTGATCTTTTGCACCGGCATTCAAAAATCCTCTCAGCTATAATAGAAGCGAGTGAGCACTGAACAAATTTGAGGGAAATCAATCTCCAAGCCGAGATGTAAGCGCACACCAGGGTAGATTTATTGGAACAAATACACCATTGTGATGCCTGAGTTTTAGGAATTCCTCACCACAGAGCACAATAAAGCTCATGAGAGGAGATAAAACTTGTAGAAGTACTTTTCTTACTGTAAATTTGCATTTGAAAGTCGACTCTTCACCACAGAACAAAACAAGAATATCTGAACAAATATATGACACCAGCAAGAAGACAACACGTGCAGTAAGTTGTATCATGTTCAGAGAGCTTTGTCACTGCATCGGGACCAAAACACCAAAGCTACAGTATTTAACTGATCCAGTATTGATCCAAACTCTGAAAGTGAATCGATTCAAATATCTGCAGCGAGCTCCACAAATACTTCACTGCACATTAGCCACACAGCAACAGAGTCGATAGCTCTGTGATTAGATGTTTCTTACAGTATTGACTGAAGGTGTTACGGACAGCATCTGTACACATCTTTAACTTCTTATTTTCTACATTTATTTTCAGCAAAGTGTTTCATTGTTGTACAAAGGAGTTTCTATCGGCCCCGACACACTGCCTGGCCAATAATGTCCCACCACGCCGTTCTGTATTTAAGGTATGACTGCGGAAATTACATCTTTATTTGGAAAGACAAGATTGTCACATGACAGTAGCTGCATCGTCATTCACAGTGTTGCTCTTCACAGTTTTTAGTATATAAAAATAGAAACAGGAAATCACACAAGCAACTACGTACTTGGAACAGTGGTAGATTATGTTGCCAGACAGGTCGGATAATGGAGTGACAAGAAGTAATAGAACAAAATAAAATAAATTAAAGTCTAACGGACCATAGGCTCAGATAAAGTCAGCTCTGATAGTGGTTATATATGCGATCCATTTGTTCCAAATTAGAGAGAATTTATCTTTTTGGGTTCTTAAACAATATGTTATTTTTTCCATTTTGAATATTTCTAAAACTATTCCAAGCTAATCGTCTATTGTCGGTGGTGCTGGATTTAGCCATCTCCTAGTGATAGATTTTTTAGTTGCCGTTAAGAGCATTTGTAATAGTCTTATATCCTTCCTTTGGGCCATAAAAGAAACACGGCCCAGATACAGAGTTTCAAAGTCCAGAGGAACCTGTGGTTGTTTTGCCTTTAAGCCGGCAGTGGAGGTAGTTACAGAGTGGAACTATCATCTTTGTGAAAGAGACCGCTGTCGGGATGGGACAGGTGTGACATTTCTACGTCCTGTTTTGTGTGGGAGCTGGCAGCAGTTAGCAGCTAACTTAAAGAAGAAAATAGCGGCTGAAAATGTCCACAAATTGGGAAGACTCTAAGGTCTGGGAGCTCCTTACCCTCTGAGCAGAGGACGAGATCAGACGCCATGTAACAGGGATGATAAATAGTTGTTATTGCCATGCTAATGCCATTGCAATTCGTTTAGAAAGTGCTGCCCAATGTCAGGGCTTGACGCTAACTTTTTTCCCAAGGAGCACATGTGCTCCTAAGTTGAAAAAGTAAGGAGTGCACAAAGAACTTTAGGGGCACAATGTAAATTCATCAAATAATGTGTTTTCCGTAATAAACGTGATGCAAATAGACATTTACAAGCAAAATTATTTAATGAATTTGTATACAAAATGTA
>NC_065508.1:3389707-3392042 GCF_006386435.1 Epinephelus moara | reverse complement strand
GTGTCACACGGGGAAGAGGGAAGAGGGAAGGCGGCTGGAGTTCCTCCAACATTTGCGGTTAGATTATCATATTTTTTTATTGACAAAAATATAGGCTGCTTTGGCTGATTTTTTTATGCGCACATGTGCCCCTAAATATTTTTTTACAGTTCGCACACACCTATTTTTAGTCGCAAATGCGAGTGAAACGCTCGCACTGTCGAGTGCTGAATGTGTATGTTTAGCTGTTGCGTTATGTGTCACTTTTTTTGCTTCTGGAACACCGGCATGCTATCTACTATCTAATTGTTTGGTTTTGTATAAAAAATTTTTTAAAAAAGCATTGCTGGTGTAATGCAGGGTCTTAGTTGCGGCACTATTACAGGATCTCTGTGTAAAAAGGGTTCATGAGATTATTTACTGTATGACAGGTACAAATATTCCTCTAACTGACCGGCAGAAACTTGGATCAAACACTTTTCTATCATCTCATCAAAGGCATCTGCCATCTTTCTATGTTTGACAAAGTCTGAAATAACCAAGTTTCACATTGCTCAGCAGGACTTGGTATCGGATTATAAAGTCAATACTTGCAGCTTATTTTAGTCTCCTTGGTCTGATATCCAACACCAGAATTTCCTAAAAACCATCAAGGATGTCCTTGTTTAGCCGTGATCTTGCATCTTGCAGGTTCTTCCTTCATCTAAAATTAAACTGATTTAATCTTTAATTGTGAAATGACTAAGAGTTTTAAATAAATGATGCCCTTGTTTGACAAAACAACTCTTGACAAGGAAGTAAAACTAGTGACTCATCTTGTATCTGAAAGCTTTTGGTTTGAGACTATCGACATTCTGGAGGTAATAATGAGGTTATGTGACTATCAGATAACAGTTTCACTCCAGCATAGATGAACAAAATGTGTGGAATGACCTTTAAAACACTGCAGATATCTGTTCATGCAGTGTGTATGAGTGTTTGTGTGGATCCCAAAAATCAGGCACAAACTGTCCCAGAGTGCCGAGTAAGCTTCGTATTTTACATAATAGCATTTTCCTGCATTGCACTCCAGCTCTATGCTCTGCCAAAAAAAAAAAAAAGAAGCATAATCCCTCTCGGTGGAGTGGGAGTTTGTGTGCCAACAAGCCGAGGAGATGAAACCACCTCATATGACAGAGAGGGAGAGAGGCAAAACTACAAAACGCACTTCATTACAGGATTTAAAAACTATTAAAAATGAACAGGGACAAGTCTCCTGATGGCTTTGAACCGAAACAGCTCTTATTTAAAGGCTTACCTTTCATTTTATGTACTGTACTTTGTACTGTGCTCTCAGCTACAGAGTTTGAGACCTCTGAATCACTCATCAAAAAGTTTGTTACTGTGCTGCATGTAGGGGCCTCGCCATACACTGGTATTGACAAAAACCCTGATATTCAAAAATGAAATATTGACGTCATGTTAATTAAACACATGATAATATCATGTTGCTAATCACCTCTAAAGTCATTTTTTTTCTGGTCTCACTCTGTCTCGCCACTTCTCCAAACTCGTATTTTGAGTGCAATTAATTTCCCCAAAACAAAAAAAAACACACAACAAACAAGGTTAAAAATGAATGTAAGAGAAATATTTTTAAGTTTTCAATAGATGCAGCAATAGTACTGTTATTGTGGATCCTTTTGGTCACAATTATGTTTAGATATATTCTGATATCATGCCAGCCCTAGCTGCATGTTAAGTATTGACTGTAAATGGTGGTTCAATGGGTTGAGAAACATAAGACGAGGGTACAAGCCCTAAATTTGACCACAGTTTTTCTGGTTAAGATATTTTAGTTCAAAGCTTGCCTAGGTGTATTAGGAGAGAAAGGAAAAATATATGAATCTATGACTCAGATAATCACCAGTTGATTTTGAATAAAAGTCACCAAAAACATTGACACATGAAGTGATTCTTTAGTGGTACTGATTTCTGGATTGCTGCCTTTGTTTTGGAGAAACACAGACTGCTCTTATTTTATTACTACTTTATTTACTGCAGTTGGCTTAGCTGAAATGTACTGATTAGAAAAGGTAAGCCAGCATTCTGACAAGAGCTTTCATTTTCTGCCCGAACCCAACTGGGCCCCACTCAACCCACCGGGTTTAGGCAGGCCTTGATATCTTAGCTTATGGAGTTCCGCAAGGTTCTGTGCTCGGACCAATCCTATTTACTCTATATATGCTTCCTTTAGGTAACATCATTAGAAATCACTCTATAAATTTCCATTGTTATGCGGATGATACACAGTTGTATTTATCGATGAAGCCAGAAGAAAGTAATCAATTAACTAAACTCCATAACTGCCTTAAAG